>NC_139600.1:8184840-8222340 GCF_946808225.1 Silurus aristotelis | reverse complement strand
GAAGCTTGGGTCAAAGCGTATCAAGAGTATCAGCCATGATACTGCACCCCTTGGAGCACGGAGGTTTAAGGGCCTTGCTCAAGGGCCCAAGAGGGGCAGCTTGGCAATACATGGGCTTAAAACCCTTGACCATATCCCAGAAGGTTAACTATTGAGCTACCACCTCAAAGAGTGGATGAAATAAAACCAGAGGAAAATGAATGGGAAGAAGAATGAATATAAAACAGAGCAGAAGAAAGAAAACAACTAATGTGTAGAGAGAATGAAAAGTAGTACTACTACTATTGTAGGGTTTAAAGGCCCACAAGGCAACAATGAGCCAAGACATTAACCTACATAAACCCTTAACATGAACCTACATAAATATTTATTCGATTAGGTATCTGATCATATCACTTCATATTTATAAGTATGGCAGAGTTACTTGCTCTTCTGCCAATCACAGCAACACAGCAACCAATAAGGGGCATCCGTGAGCATGTCATTTGATTTTTATCTTGGGGTCACAAAGTCTCCATAACAACCATCAGATGATATCTACATGCCAACAAGCTGTTTGGAAAGCATGCAAGGAAAAAGCCTTTTCTCAACTTCAATTACGAACGTACTGTAAATGTCTGGAGTTTGCTAAGCGGTACTGGAACTACAACTGGGACCATGTGCTTTGGTCAGATAAGACTTAGATAGAGCTTTTTGGCGACAAAAACTCTAAGTGAGTCTAGCGTAAAACAAAAGATGAGTATGCGGAAAGCCCCTCATGGCCACTGTGAAGTATGGTGGAGGATCTGTGATGCTGTGGGCCTGTTTCTCTTTCAAAGGCCCTGGAAACCTTGTTAGGGTGCATGGCATAATGAACTCTTTGAAATACTAGGACATTTCAAATCAAAACCTGATCACCTATGTCAGAGAGCTGAAGATGGGTCGTCATTGGGTCTTTTAGCAGGATATTGACCCAAAATGTGGTGAAATTTACACAAAAATTGTTCAGCAGACACAAAATCAATTTAATTCAATTCAATAAATTTTTATTTGTATAGCGCTTTTAACAAAGAACATTGTCTCAAAGCAGCTTTACACAGATAATGTGGTGATTAAACGTAAATATGTTCTTTGTAAGTAAGTTTGTCCCTGATGAGCAACTGCGGCAAGGAAAAACTCCCCGAGATGGCATAAGGAAGAAACCTTGAGAGGAACCAGACTCAAGAGGGAACCCATCCTCATCTGGGTTACACCGAATGTCCATTTGAAGCAGATATAAAATGCTGCGGGGTACAGTGATGACGATCAGAAGCAAACTGCACTCCCGAGTCAGTGCAGCAGACCGCCGACACCAACTACAGTCCAATCCATCCTCAAAGCACCCGTTCTACTTCGGAATTACATGGAACCACCCAAGGTGTTGATGAGAGACCGTCCCAAGCTGCACAGAAGTGTGAAGTTCCACGGAGGGGAGAGGGGCAGGAACAGTGTCAAGCTCCTCCAATGGCCATCTCAGTCTCCAGTCCTCAACCCAATTGACAACCTGTTGGGTGAGCTGAAGAGGAGAGTGCATAAGAGAGGATCCAGGAGGAGATTGCCTGCTGTCTTGTTGACAAAAGGGGGTTGTACACAGTATTAACATCAGGCGTGACAATAATTGTGGCACACATGATTTCATATAAAAAAAAAAATATTAATAATAATAAAATAAAATCGTGGGATTTTTTGTACTTCAATTAAAGGTTGGAGTTTTCCTTTTTTTTGCATTGTGGTTCTATATTGTTTAAAAAAAAAAGATTGTATTAGAAACCTAAGAACACATATAATTATAAAATAATAATAATAACAATAATAGTGGAGGGTGCTGTAAGAAGCGCATAAAAATACATTTTAAAAAAGCACAAAAACAAAAACGAGACTATAAAAGATACCATGCTCAGCATTCCTTTCATAAATACCTCAGAACCCAAAGGAGGCCGCAGTTTATTATTTCTGTGATGAGTAGAGCATCATGGGAATTGAAGTATGCCGAAAAGTGACATAAACTCATTTTTGTAGTCTTTAAAAGAGCACAGAAGGTGCTCGTAATCCTAAAACGTTTAGGTTAAACATCTGCCTAGCAGTTTGCTCTACAACTCCACTGGGGTCCTTCACCTCGTTCTCTTTACTCTCTTTCTTTTTCTGCATCACTCCAATTAAAAGTTAGAAACATCCAGATGGTGAAAAACGCACCACAAGCTCTTTTTTTCACCCTGCTATCCTCCGGATGGCTGGTGGAAAAATGGAGGAGTTGAAGCAGAACAGCTCAATCCAATGCTCTGCGAAACAGACACACTCGCTCAGCTTGTCCTTCTACAATGTCGTGCTGCCAGAAAACTCCCTGAAGCTCCCTAATTATAGTTCTGAAGATGTCAGCAATGTTGGTCCACTTTCGGAGCGATTTGCTAAGAGAGGCGCAGCAACTCGATGAATGCTGAGGAAGGCTTTTATAAACTTACACACTTTAGCTGTGGAGAAATGTGAATGTTCACTGGATTTCATTTAGCAACTATTCAGCCAAAGAAAGACATGAAACACAAATACAGAAATGGGGCACAAGGAATAAATAAAAGAAAAACCCAGCAAGCTTTTAGAATCACTAACAAAGCTGAAGGCAATAAGAAACAATGAAAACAAGGAAACTAGAGACCTCTGAAATTAAACAACAAGGAAACTGGGACACTCTAGAAACTAGAGAACTAATGCATAAAGTATCTACAGCAAATATAGAACAAGAATTATAGGTAACTAAGTAACAAGGGGACTAGGAAACAAAGAAACCAAAGAGCTAAAAAACAGCAACAATCAAACCAAAAAACAACAACAAAGTGACTAAGGAACAGTGCCATAACACTAGCAATAAAAGTTATGTAATATACAAGAAAGTGGGAAATAAAGGACAACAAATAATCTATATGTAACCTACGAAATAAGAAAACTAGGGAACATGAAATATAAAAACAGACAGACAGACAGACAGACAGACAGACAGACAGACAGACAGACAGACAGACAGACAGACAGTATGAATGTGTTTTGGCACAATCACTTTTTAAAGATGAAAGACACAGACATGAAATCAAAGATTTGTCCTAGCAATGCTAATAATGCAGTGCATGCTTTTGACAAGCGAATAAGCTTGAGTTTAGAAAGAAACAATGGGACAAAAATATACAACTCAACACAACCCATTTGCCTGTATACCATAATGTAGCTGACAAACATAATACGCTCATTATTTCTTTTCACTTTGTAGAGCCGAAAATGGCTAATTATCACACATTTTTGGCTTATCCACTTAGCCATTGTTGGTGCCACTAGCGGCGGCGGCATCATGAGTAGTCACCTTGTTGTTCACGCTTTCTGGCCCCGGATCACGCGAGCACCCTAATGAGAGCGACACGCGCCAGTAGCTCGTTTTAAATTTTAATTAGCAACTCTCTAACGCTAGCCCTTGATCTGTTTCAGCTGGTTAGCATCCAGCCTTCGCTCTGCAGACAGGCTGGATGGGAAAAGAGAGAGCGACTAACTAAAAAAACTGAGCGCTCTTAGGAGACTATGCTGGTGCCAAGGAAGAGCCTCACTTTCACTGCTGGTCTCTTGGTTCTCTTTGGGATAACAAGCAAAACGTTTTTTGGGGGGTTTTTTTCTAGCTTTATGTCTTGGTGAATAATTCAGCAGTCCCCTTTTTAATCTGCCAAAGGACTCTGGAGATAAATAAAAAAGAAAAACGGAGAGGCTACATTGCGCGTTATTTTTGACAATCTGTCTAAGTCGGCGCTTAGATACAGTAGCAGATACTGTCAAGAAATAAATAAATAAAGCATGCAGGCAGCTTTATGCCAGAAAGGAATTGGTATCTTCCCATTGCTTTATTTCTATGCAGCGTGTGGAGGCGTTCAGCAGCTCTCGATTCTCTCCGGCACCTTCCACCGACCCTTTGATAAGTGCCAAAACGACGCTCTGTAGCAGGACAGAGGTGATAATAGAGAAGCTAATAGTCTTTAAGAGAGTGCTCTCTGCTACAGCGGGCCGGATGCAGCAGTGACGTGTTTTTTTTCCCCCAGAGAATGGTGGGAGCGCATGAAACCCATAGATGTGACATTTTTCATATTGCCGAAAAGAGCTCTTCACCCTCAAAACGCACCTTGTGGCGGCTTGTCCTCCTACTCGAGGACTGTTATTACATGACAAGGAGCGCTTGTTTCTGGCAGGCTCTGCTCCCCAGCAGTAAGTGAGGAGACAGATCATTGTGAAGCAGCCTGACAGCACTCCAGATCTGAGCAAACTTATACTGCAGTCTGTAAGCATTTGGGCAGTGACAGTATTTTTGTCGTTCAGCTCACCGCCCTTACTCATTGGTTTCAATTGTGCAGATTTAGATCTGAAATGACTGGACCATACAGCAAACTCTTTTATTCTCAAATCTGCCACTTACAGTAGAACTGAACACAATATCACATGTTAAATGAAAACCCCACCTTGAAACACATTATATATGATGTGTGTTTATGCAGATGCAGGCTTGCGCGACATAAGATTATCACCGCTACACAATAATGCACTGTCCCCATATCAGGTGATATTTACTCTGATTATAATAAAAACTTTATCAGACCTGCCAACCGTTACACATTTCGCATAGCAACTTAACATTTGTGCATGCTAGTAGGAGTTGCAGTTATCACTCAAAAATACAACAGTAGAGCAGTCTTCCCATTAAAGAAAGCAGATGAGTAAATCAATGGCAATCACACTAATATTATTACAATAATACCATTAGCACATTAGCATCGAGGTGAAGGCTAAGTAGGCGGTCGGGGGTGCCAGTGAGCCAGTGGGTGTGCCAGTGAGCGCCCCCTGTCTGCCACAGCCCTCACCCCCATGCCCCCACCCCAATAGTATTATCAATATTATCCTCATTCTTCTTCTTCTTCTTCTTCTTATTATTATTATTATTATTATTATTATTATTATCATTATTATTATTAATAAGTAGGAGTATTTTCTTGTTAGTTTCCTATATTGACATATGATGATTAATTGCGATTATAGAGGGTGGCAGGAAACCATGCTTAACATATGCTCAAATATACAAAGGAACCAACCTCAAAACAGAACCCATCCACATCTGGGTGGCACTGATTGTCCATTCATTATAGATCCATCATTGTTGAGGTGACAGGTGCTTAAATGCAAAACTGTTTATGCAACCTGTGGTCCTGAACCATTGTAGAAGACTGTTGGTATTAATTACAGTCCAAATCCATCCTCAAAGTTCTTGAGTTGCTCAGCAACTCCATGGATCTTTAGGCTGTTGAGCTGGAACAATTTGCTAGCTGCACAGAGTGCTCTCCAAAAAATGTAAAAAAAATTTTTTTTTTAATTTTCATGAACTGTATCTCTGTATGACTGACTAAGTCGAAAAAGATCAAACATTCCTGGGACAAAATGTCAAATTTAACATTTTACAAATGTTCAAAATAATTATAACGTGAGACTTCATTATACCGTATTTTGTTTTCCTTTACCACTCGGGACACATTCAGACAGTTTAAACAGTTAAAAATCAATGCCCATGCAGACATTAGACAGTCGAATTTATAAAAGGATTATACTGGGAGAAAAAATGTTACTTGAATGTTTACTGCATATTACTATAAAATAAATTTACTATCTATCTGAGATTTCGGCCAATAAGCAGTTCCTCATTGAACGATACCCTTCCCTACTCTCTTAAACCTGAAAGTCATGCAAATGTTTGTCAGCTGATCTGGAAATGCAGTTTTAAATCACAAGCAGAGAAAAAATTATTATCACACAAGCATACTTATATCAGCTGTGGTAGGTTTTCAAACTGACAAAAAAACTCATAGTCTTGTGTTTCTTTTTTTTTTTTTTTTCTGTATTACGCAGGCTTATTCTGGTCTCTCGGGATTTACATACATCAGTGAGGACTGCACAGATAATGACTGATGGATGTAAAGCTCAAAAATTAAAGCAGAAAGGTACATCCATCCATCACTGTGCACTTTAAATGAAAAACCTTTCCACAGCACAAATGCTAAAGCCTTCTACGTCTTCAACACAGAGGAGATAAGATGTTAAATAATTGACTTAAATGGCTGAAGCTG
The DNA here is from genome assembly GCF_946808225.1 of Silurus aristotelis. NCBI lineage: Eukaryota > Metazoa > Chordata > Actinopteri > Siluriformes > Siluridae > Silurus > Silurus aristotelis. Next base: position 8,216,188 of record NC_139600.1, on the reverse strand, counting down.
ATTTAGTAAAATATCCATCCAGGCAACGCCACTACATTATGAATCGCTAAGTCGTGCGAAATGCACTGAGCGGATTAGTGAATGAAATAATGGAAAAAGTATAATGTTTTAAATAGCTTAGGGCGAACAAAATGAAATTTAAAGATTTAGGCTTTCTTTCAACTTCAATTCGTACTCAGGGTAACTGACTTTGCAGAAATGTACAGTATAAGATTTCCTATTTAGCACACCTAATACAAGCCAGCTAATCAGCTAATGCCTTTTCTTTTGCTGAATCTCTCATACAAGGTTCCTCAAATGTTTTTATAATTGTATTTTTTTCCCAAAAGAACACTTTGGAGAACCCTAAAAGAGGAAGTTTCCCACCCAAACCACCCTAAGAATTGTTCTTTTCACTGATTCTTATTTAATAAATTTCCTCAAAAGTTCTTCAAGTGGTTATTAAAATAAAGGAGACTTTCAGTTACTTTTACCTTTTACCGTAATTTTGGAGGGATGAATAAAAACACGTTTCTATATCTAGTAACCATTCAATTTAATTCATTTTTATTTGAATGTCTCAAACAGTGGTGAACAAACTACACAAACCATGTACTTGAGTAAAAGTACAAAAAAAGTACAAAAGTATTTGCCTTCAAATGCCTAAGTATCCAAAGTACTTTACTATGATTTATTATGGCTATAAAGTTCTTCTTATTATTTTTGTCACAAGGCTTTTGCTTTAATCAACTCAGTTTATGTAAAAAGATTCTACTGTTACTGTTAGCACACCGATATATTAATAGAAAATTAATGAGTCAAACACTGATTGATATCTATTAAAAATTTCATGAGCCCAAAATTTTCTTTTCAACTATTTGTTCAAATAAGGCTGGTGTTGTGGCAAGTTTGAGTCAGGAGTTTCTTCCATCATTTATTCCGCTCAAAATGTTCTGCCTGATGTTGAACTGATGCTAAACTGCATGTTGGTGATAAGTAGATACCAAGCAGCAATCAAAACAAGGTCATATATAAAAAGGAATGACTGAGTTCGTAAAATGTAGTTGAGTAAAGATTTGAAATGTACATTTTAAAATGTAGTGAAGCTAAAGTTAAAGTTTCCCCACATAAAAATACTTTATTAAAGTACAGATTTATGAAAGAGCTACTTAAGTATTCCTTTTTCCTTTTTTAAGTTCTCCCAGTAGGGGTCGCCACAGCGGATCACCCGTCTCCATACCCCTGCTGGTCACAAAGCAGGTTTACATAAATTAAGAGGTTATAACAATATACATTTTTTTCTTACAATTGCAAGTTTGTCCCTAATGAGTGAGCCACTGGTGACTGTGGTAAGGAAAAATGCTCTGAGATGGCATGAGGAAGAAACCCTGAGAGGAACCTGTCTCAAAGGGGAACCCAAGTTCTGTGTAGCACCAAATGTCTATTCATTTAAAAAAAAAACTTTCAGTAAGTCTTTCTGTTGCTAATGCATTCTTATACATGGTTCTTCGAGGGATCTTTAGAGGACATCATTATCTTAAGATCTTCTTTTCAGAATCCTTAAACAGAAAGGCTTTTCTATCTCTTAATCACACAACCAAAGTTTTTGTTTCTAAAGCTACATAAGCTAGAAAATCTGTGACCTGACCTGACTAATCTAGAAATACTACAAAAAGGTAAAATGGTCAAAGAACAAATAAAGTGATACAATTTCCAACAGTAAAGTAAAAACCTATTAGCTTAATGAAATAATAACTAAATAATTAAATAGTACACCTAAGTAGACAGACACCTTTTAGTTTATCTAAAAAGTCTTTCATGTCTAAATAGGCTTATGTTAAAACAGAATCTTAAAACGTTGTAATGCTGAGTTTTGCCTGCGAATATGTCAAAACAGTATTTTAACAGCGAGCTTTAGTCTGACACTTTGCAATTTTATTTACAAAATTGAGCCAAGAATGAAGAGGTAAGAGAACACGAAACCCAACACTTGCTACTGCCAGGTAGCCGACATTATAAAATGTTTCTGGAAACACATAAAGACAAAGAAGTAAAAAAAGTTTGACTCACCATCAGTACTTACTGCTGAATAATGGCTACAAAGTTCAATTATTCTCTGAAAAGATGTGATACATCTGCGTTCGTACAGCGGGATGGACGGCTTTGTGCTGGAATGAATACCTTAGTTTGAGATATAATTTGGGCGCTGAAAGGGAAAGAAAATTGCTTTCTTCTGGAAAATTACAATACCTTTTTTAACAAATCTATCTGTCAAGCTTGGCGATGTGTGTGTGTGTGTGTGTGTGTGTGTGTGTGTGTGTGTGTGTGTGTATGTGTGAAAGAAACAGGATCATTATTCAATCTTTTTATAATTAAAAACTGCCATAAAATACAGAACATGAGACAAAGAGACCTGGGTGCCACTACAGGATACTTTTAATGACAAGTGTGTATGTATGTAAAAAAAAATGTATGCAAAAAAATGTATGTAAAAAAATATTATTCATATAAGAAAATAACTGTTTTTAAAGAATTTGTTGAGAAAACAGAAGTAAATCAACTGTAAAAAGGTTTTGTAAAAAAAAATGTATGAAATTAATAAATCTAAAATTCTCAAATCTTTTCATTTCTATACTCTATGCTGTCCTTTGTGTGTGTGTGTGTGTGTGTGTGTGTGTGTGTGTGTGTGTGTGTGTGTGTGTGTGTGTGTGTGTGTAAGATCTGTCTCTGAAGTGCTGCTTCATAATCTAGTCACATTTTTCATCCATTATTTAGAATAAAATAAATAAAAATGCTTCTGCAGCAAAAAAGTAAGTGTCATTGTGAAGCAGCAAAAGAGGCATGGTGACTATCAATGTTAGTAAGGGAGGCGTGGCCTCAGTGACTATCAATGAAGGTAAGAAAGGCATGGCCTTCATGACTTAAACACAGTAAGAGAGGTGTGGCCTCTGTGACTATCGGTCTCACTAACTATGACTGGATAAAAAGCATGACGTTTTTTATTATATTAAAAAGTGATAATTTTCAAATTGTTGCAGTATAAGAGAAATACAACGCTGGACAATAATCAACTTCAGGGTGGTACCAGGAACAACGCTTCACACATAGTCTGCATCACACCAGGCTGTTATAGATAGTTATTTTCCAATAGGAGCACCTCCCATTTGCATTTTCATTTATGGCATTTGGCAGACACCCTTATCTAGAAAGACTTACATTCATTTTATTTATACAACAGAGCAGCTATGGGGTTAGGGGCTTTGCATAAGGGCCTAGGAGTAGCAGCTTGGTGTGGCTAGGATTTGAGCTCAAAACCATCGAAGACCAATGCCATGGATGGGCAGAAGCGAGAATGAGAGAGAAATCACTCAAAGTTTAATGGTGTTTAAATGTTTAATTATCATTGTTTGCTTGTGAATGGTGCAGATTGTCGCTTTATGAATTATTTGCTAGTCTTAAGTGGACATTTGAATTTTTTTAAGAACCCCATATTACTATGGAATAGTCCATCTGCAAAAAGTATGTTTATTGGCATCCATAGGAAAAAAAACACATCGATTGCATACAAGCCATCTGTCACAAGGACACACACACACACACACACACACACACACACACACACACACACTCCAATCACAGCAGACGGGCAGTTTGGACAGGTCCTAAACACGAAACAAATTGCTCACTCCGTTTTAATTCGGCTGGTTTGTCAGGGCTGCTCTAAATCTTCTGTGTGTGTCTGACAGCAAGTATCCTGAGTTTCATGTTGCCCATAAATATACCTGCTTATGTGTAAGAACCCAATGGGGTATTTTAGGTTAATAGTAAACTGTACCTGCCACTGTGTCTGGGCCTCTTTGTCCTTGTTGGAGAAGGAAATATGAGGAAATCTGTCTTGTCCATAAGATCTACTACACTATATTCTATCTATACATATAGGATGGACTTTTAACAAGCTGTTTTATAGCTGCTAGAGCACAAGTGATAACAGGAACTCACCTGGTTTGTGGATGTTCCACAACATTTATTATAAATGTATTATAACAAAGCAGTTATTTTTATTTTAATAGACAAATGTACTATTAACAATGTAAATAAAGGGTCTTGTGTTTTTTATAGAAATAAAATATGCAGTCAATAAAATAATCGAAAATTTTACACTCTTGCTCATGTTGATTTTTTGCCTTATAAGTTAAATAATCAATGTCTTTAAACAGGAAGTAATGTGGATTTGGGAAAACTGTTACTTCTTTTTTTATAGAATCATTTTTCTTTGAAAAATTATGTGTTAATAATGTTTTTAGCACACAGCTCACATGTGCAACAGTGAACTGACAAATCGGAACTGAGCTTCTCACAGATTTGGGGGGTTGAAAGCAATCAGTAGGTGAACGTTCAGCAGGAAAAAGTGCAAAGAAGCAGCTGTAGAAAATAACAAAGATATTTGACAGTCAAACGCTGGTATCCTGTGTATGTGTGTGCTCTTGACATTTTCTTCAATTTTTCTCTCTCTTTCTGTCGAAATCCTTCTCTCGCCCCCCTCCCCCTTGGCCCAAAGAGGAACATTAAGCCAGAAGGGAACCAAATTCAAAAGCATTTATAAATTGCCAAGCCGATTTCTTTCCCCCCCGTTCATAATTATCATCAAACAAACTTTATATTGCGTACAGCAAGAGAGACTTTATCAGCTGCGTACAGGCTTAATCAAAATAAACGGGTGAAAGCGCATGGGGATGTACAAGCGGCAGAACACATTTACATCAGCGAGAGAGCGAGAGAGAAAGAGAGAGAAAGAGAAAGAGCACTGTGAATTGTCAGACTTCGCCTTAATTCAAGCATTTGCTAAACGATGTGAAATTTTCCATGCTTTCGTGCAAAGTTTACCACGTTAAAAACATACAGTTTGACAGCACATGCGAAAATAAATCAAACATTCCACAAAATCACAATCTAAAAATCCCTGATGGGTTCAAACTTTTCACACAGAAAATAATACTGAATTCTGATTGGTGCATGGATTGGTCCATTGATATTATAGAGAAACGGAGTATAACACAGCACTGCATCACAGACAGGAATCTCATACAGTGAGAATAAATGCCATTACTAAAGCAAGAGACCTAATTAACATAATTCAACAGCTCTCCTTTCACTGCAGCCACAGCTGCAACACCCACATACATCATCTCTAGCAAAAGCATTGATATTCACCTCATAATATAAACCTGGATTTTCTGTGCATATTTGTGCATTTTTTCTGTGCATTACTGTTTTCCTGGGAATTTGAAATCAAGGCAAATTGTGTGATTTTGTGCAAATTTTATTGGAAACAAAAACAAAAGTATAATTGGTTTATGAAAAGCTTAACAACTGTAGTGAACGCTTTTGACTGACCTATCCTCATGATGTCCAGTTTTTGTAAATGTCCTTGTAAGTTTTCAATTCATTATATGTATATAGCAATATATGATGAGAGAAATGCTATGAAATTAAGAGTTTAGGCCAAAAGAAAATGGCTTTGCTGGCCCTGATGGTCCACCACTGGTCTACAGAGTGCTGGGTCTAACAAAGACAGAAAGGGGAGGCCAAAATGTACCAAGAAGACAAGCACCTCAGAGTGTCTAGACTTCAAAGGCACTTAACCAGTCCTTAGATTACAGCACAGCTTGATTACAGTGACAAATGTTATGTACCAATGTCAAATCCACTGTTACTAGAAGGCTCACAGAAATTCCTGAAAGAAACCATACCAGAAAGCAACAAATAAAGCCTAAAGTGAAAAAAGAATTGGACAGTGAATGCCTGGGTTCAGGAGGAATGTTGTTTTATTTCACTGTGTACTGCATTGGCTATATATGGTTGAAATGACAATAAAAGCTTCTTGACTTGACTTGGAATGCCTAAGTACAATTTTGGAATTTTTTGGTTCTAAAAGAAAAACTCATGTAAGAGGGAGAACCATTACATACTCCAGCAAATGGTCAGCTGGAGTTTATACAATTGTATAGTACGTCCCTTCACATGAACTAGAAGATCTAAACCTGACATCTAAGCATGACAACGCTTCCATGCACAAAAGCAGCTCCATGAGTATATGATGTGAATGAAAGATCTTTAGTGGCCTGCTATAGAGCTCTGACTTTAACCCCATTAAACATCTTTGGGATAAATTGGAACACTGACTGCACCCCAGGCCTACTCACCTCACCTACATCCGTACCTGACCAATGTGCATGAATCTCCACAAGCACAGTCCACAACGTTTAGTATTTCTTAGTATACAAAAGATTCTATACCCCTTATATGGTTTATTGAACATTAAGAATAATTATGAATTAAAACCATCAAAAAACCCATTAAGCAGAAGGGAATACTGGCTATAAATATCCTAACTGCGTTTGAAAATGTGCTTCAGAACCGTATTGTGGTAGAGAAAAGAATAAGTACTCATTTTTGGAACATTTTTAAAAAATATATAAAAGCCATTGGGGGCAGACTGTGCAAGAGCATGCAAGAGTGTGCAAGTGCGTGTGTGTTCCCAGCTGACCTGTATCAGTGTTTCCCCATATTTCATCGCTGACATGTCGGTAATAGGTTTGGGTCACCAAAAAGCCCTGTGCTGCTGAAGAGAGAAACCAAAGCAAACCAACTAGAATATAGAAGGTTTTGCGCTTTTTTTTTATTTTGTTTTTAATTTCCAGTGTACCTAATATGACCCGAATCTCAATATTTTTACATAGGTTTTCTCTGACCTCACAAAAATGCCAAATTGTGATGTCAAAAATGGCAAATATATGTCAAATATTTTGTAATGTTCTGGAAATCTCCTTTTTGAAGCAAGTCAAGCACCTTCTGCGATTCGCACTGGATCTTTGCAATAGTTTCAAAACAGCGATCTTTGAGCTGGATCTTCATCTTAAGGAAAAAGGTAAAGTTCGTAGGAGACAAATCTGGCAAGTAGGGTGGGCGGGTGTTCTTCCACTCTTGAAGCGTGCATGTTCATTGCAGTATCGGCGTATCTCAAGCGTATGTCATGTGAAACGTCTCTGCAGCAGATTTGGCCCAGTTTTACACAGAATTTCACGATTACGCTTTTGCTCTAACTTGCTGTTCATGATGAAATCGCAGATGTTAGCACCGTTAGTCTCTAAACTTTTCGATACCACCTCCTACATAGCATTCTCCATAAACAATCACTGGCATTAGAATGGGTCACACTAGGCATCACAGTGGCATTAAGTACTTGTGACAAGGTCACAGGATACCACCTATGAAACTTCTGCCCTGCTAAATCTGCTCTAATGGTGAAATGGAAGCATGTACAAGCAACCGTAATGACAAAATATTAGACTATGCAAACTTATGAGGCATTCCAAACTGCCTCTGGATTCATTATAAATGTCATAAAATGGTTCTGCATAGCCTAGCAGTGGCACACAAGCCTAAGATTATGTGCAATGCTAAGCATTGGCTAGAGTGGCTAAAACCCTCTGCCACTGGACTCAGGGGGAATGAAAACTCTAGATGTTTTTAGGAGTAATAAGTCATGCCTCACTGCCAGGAAGTCTGATGAATAATTCTGTGTTTGTCAAGGGCAAATAGTACTTTATATAATAAAATAGAACTTTGAGGCTGGATTTGGAGTGTAATTAATCTCAACAGTCTAACACAATGTCTCAGGACCACAGATTGTTTTTTACTTTAATGAATAGACATTCTGTACCATCCAGATGAGAATGGGTTTCCTTTTGAATCTGGTTCCTCTTAAGGATTCTTCCTGGAGCAATCTAAGGGAGTTTCTCTTTGCCACATTCACCACTGGCTCTCTCATTAGGGACAAACGTACAATAATAAGGAACAATCCATCTCTGTAAAGCTGCGTTGAGACACTGTATGTTGTTAAAAAAAAAGCTCTATACAAGTAAAGACGAATTGAATTGAAGTCTGGTGGAGGAGGGATCTGTGGCTGGGGTGTCAGGTTTGTTTTTTTTAAAGTTAATGTTAATGCAACAGAATGCAAAAAAAGTCAAACAATTTTATGCTTGCAATTGTGTGGCAACACCTTGGGGAAGGCCTGTTTCTCTCCCATCATGACAATACCCCTTGTGCAAGAAAACAACTAGTTTGGTGTGACCTACAGAGCCCTGATCTCCTGGCCTCAACTGTAATAAAACAATTTTTTAGATGAATCGTGACATTGGTTGTGAGACAAGCCTTTTCATCAATCAGTGACTGACCTAACTAATGCTCTTTTGACTCCATAGGTAAAAACAGACTCTAAAAAGCACCTTAGTAGGATAAAAATCTAACAAGGTTGTTACACTCCAAAAAGTACCTTAGTGGAGGTTTTTAGAGCCTAAATGAGCCTCAATATTAATGCCTATCATGTTGGACTGGGATGCTAATAGGTCTGATGGTCAGGAGTCTGCATACTTTTGAACATCTAATAAATATTATAATTTTTAGCAGAAATTATGCTTATTTAATGAGGGAAAGTAAATCATAAATGAAAGAATGAAACGCTTCATTCACTAAACCAATGACCCATTAAATGAGAGCAAAGGGAAGTTCTTTAGGACTTTTAAAAACCCGCACAGACCATTTAAACATGAACAAATGAAATGAAATTAAATGATACCAGTTTCTTTAACCTTAGTGACTAGTTAAAAAATACTGAATCATTTGTAAACAAGATAATGAAAGAGAAAGAGAGAAAGAAAGAAAGAAAGAAAGAAAGAAAGAAAGAAAGAAAGAAAGAAAGAAAGAAAGAAAGAAAGAAAGAAAGAAAGAAAGAAAGAAAGAAAGAAAGAGAAAAAGAGAGATTACAGTGACACTTCTAAAATGTCAGAACTGGGTCGCATCTGTTAAACAGAAAAGGATAAAGCAGAAAACATAGAGAAAAAGTCAGAGAGAAAAAGAAAGAGAATGAGAAAGATAGAGAGAATCCGGATTCCTGAACAGAGTGCGGTTGTGCGGTTTTGCTCTAAAGACTGAGACTGAGTCACTCAGCTGGCTGTTGATAGATTTAGGGTGAATCGTTTTATTCTGTTCATATTAAAGCAACTTTTATTCATTTTGAGTGAGGTAGTAAAAATGAGGAACTCAGATTTGGGTGGGTTTATTTAAAGGGCAGTGTGTTTTTTTGTTCTGATTGGCCAGGCAGAGGGGCCGAGCTGGGAAGGATGTGCTGCAAGTTAGAGCAATAAAGGATGGAGATGGAAGTATGTTGACTAGTGAGGAGAGTGTGTTGAGAAGATTGAGGGAGTATTTTGAGCAGCTGTAAATGAGGAAAATGAGAGAAAAAGAAGGTTGCATGGTGTGGAGATGGCGAAGCAGGAAGTGGATAGGTTTAGTAAGGAGGATGTGAGAGCAGCGATTAAAGGGATGAAGAGTGGGAAGTCAGTTGGACCAGATGACATACCAGTAGAAGCATGGAGATGTTTAGGAGAGATGGCAGTGGAGTTTTTAACCGGGTTGTTATGGTAAAGAGTAGTGAAAGTCAGGAAGAGGTGACCATCTGTTAGCAACAGTATGGTTTCATGCCGAGGAAGAGCACCACAGACACATTATTCGCTTTAAGGATGTTGATGAAGAAGTATAGAGAAGGTCAGAAGGAGTTGCATTGTGTGTTTGTGGATTTAGAGAAATGACAGAGTGCCAAGAGAGGAGTTGCGGTATTGTATAAGGAAGTCAGGTGTGTCAGAGAAGTATATGAGGGTGGAAAGTCAGTAGGAGTAAGACAGAGTACATGTGTGTAAATGAGAGGGAGGGCAGTGAAGTGGTGTGGTTGCAGCAAGAAGAGGTGAAGAAGGTGGAGGAGTTTAGGTACCTGATGTAGAGTGTGTTAGAAAGGTGAAGAAAAGAGTGCAGGCAGGGTGGAGTGGGTGGAGAAGACTGGCAGGAGTGATTTGTGATAGAAGAGTATCTGCGAGAGTGAAAGGGAAAGTTTATAGGACTGTGGTGAGACCTGTGATGTTGTATGGTTTTGAGACAGTGGCATTGAGTAAAAGACAGGAGTTTATTAGAGGGACAGCGCATGTAGGACGTTTTTGGGGACAAAGTGAGAGAGGCCCAATTGAGATGGTTTGGACATGTGCAGAGGAGGGACATGGGGTACACCAGTAGGAGAATGCTGAGGATGGAGCCACCAGAAAGAAGGAAAAGAGGAAGAACAAGGAGGCAGTTTATTGATGTGGTGATGGAAAACATGCAGGTAGTTGGTTTGAAAGAGGCAGATTCAATTCAATTCAATTAATTTTTATTTGTATAGCGCTTTTAACAATGAACATTGTCTCAAAGCAGCTTTACACAGATAATGTGGTGATTAAAAGTGAATATGTTCTTTACAAGTAAGTTTGTCACTGGTGAGGAACCCGGTGGCGACTGTGGCAAGGAAAAACTCCCCGAGATGCATAAGGAAGAAACCTTGAGAGGAACCAGATAGATCTACCCTCAAGAGGGAAGATATATGATGTTGCGGGGTACAGTGATGATGATCAGAAGCGAAAAGTAGTCCTAAGTCGATGTAGCAGACTGTTGACATTAATTACAGTCCAATCCATCCTCGAAGCTCCCGTTCTTACTCCGGAATTTCATGGAACCACCCAAGGCATTGATGAGAAACCATCCCAAGCTGCACAGAGTGGCCTCCAGTCGAAGAGAACACTATCCAGAGGCAGGCCTGGACGAAGTGGGAAGATCCACGGAGGGGGGAGGGGCAGGAACAGTGGTCACTGGAGCCTCAGGAGCATGTTTAGCTCGACAAAGAGAGAGAGTGTGTGAGAGAGAGAGAGAGAGAGAGAGAGAGAGAGAGAGAGAGAGAGAGAGAGAGAGAGAGAGAGAATGTAGATGACAGAGTAGTGTGGAGACGGATGATCCGCTGTCACAACCCCTAATGGACCAGCCGAAAGAAGAAGAAGAAGAATTAAAAGGGCAGTGTGTCTCTGACTCTTGAGAATAAAACAACAGTTTTTGCAATTGTTAATTTATTTAGGAAATCAAACTGGGTGAATCTTTTTCAGTTCTGTTCAGAGTAACTGTCAGATTTCAGCATTATTAATCCAGAAGCATGCAAGGAAGAGCTCTGAATGCACTGCTCACTAGAGAGAAAGAGAGAGAGAGAGAGAGAGAGAGAGAGAGAGAGAGAGAGAGAGAGAGAAGCCCAGATCCCTGAATAGAAAGAGCAGTTAAATGGCTGTGTCTTACTCTAGAGACTGAAACTGAGGTAATGCGTTTCATAAAATATTAAATAAAGCCCCCTCAGCTTTGAATAAAAGCAGTGGCAGATCTAGCTAAACAATCCTGACATCCCAGGCATAGCACTTTCTGGAAAGTACACATATACACAGAGAGCCAGCATGGCACAGGTTTTAAATCCTAAATCCTGATGCACACATGCATGCTTTCAAAGACACAATGAAGCACATGCTGGGACACAAAGTCCATGAATTACACACAGATTCACACAGCCAGACTAGACACTCAGTCTGTCTCTAAGGTGTGTCCTTAGTTTTTGATGCTATATTGCATCATTCTGACCCAGAATCCCTGACTATATTAGCCAGCTCTTGGTTTACTGGCGATTTTATACAGCTGCAATGCACCTCATGGACTGAACCCACTCTGGGACAGAGGTTTACCACAAGAGGGAGCCTTAATGAGGATGTATGACATTTCTGACAGAATAAGTTTGTCATTCACATTTCCAATTCTTTGTAAGAATATGCAAACAGCTGTCAAACTGTAAATTTAACGCTCTTTAACCTCTTAGCATTCAGCGGCGAGCCCGCACGGCCGATATCCCATTGTTTGGAGGTGTTAATGTTTAACAATAAATGAAAAAAGGGACAAGGGTAAAAATAAAAGGTCTAAGCCTCAAACATCGATTTTAGATCACGGATTTTCAATGAAAAAATGTATAACAAATGTATTTGCTGAATTTGTGTAAGTAGTACAAACCAACAACATGCATAAAAAATGCAGTTCTTACACTATGATTGTAAAAAGGGTCAGAAACGCATCGACCGCTGCAAATCCCAAAAGCGACCCAAGTGAGTCCCAAAAGCGACAACGAAGGCTAACAGGTTTTAACTACATTTTGGCTTTGTACTTTCAGGCTTTGTCTACAAAAATTAAAAAAATGCCTAAATAATAACTATATATAAAAAAATTGCTTCTTTGTTGTAAAAACGTTCAGCGTCCACACTATTGTTTTCAATAATTTTCCAAAAGTCTGAAACGTCTGAAAACACTTATGTCCCTGTACCACAGATGAGCAAGACATAAGACACTTTGAACTGCTTTTAATTACTTTCTAACATTACTTTCTAACTTTCACATGACAAAAATTGTATTTAAAAGCCTCCATTTTGCGACCTCAAAAACTGCGTTTTCAAATGAATCCACTTTGGAGAGCATTTTTAAACCGCTAAGTTTTGTTGACAAAAAATCAGTGTGTTTCAGTGTGGACGGAAGGCCAAAACGGAGAGAAAAATATGTGTTTTCCAACATCATTAAATCTAATCTCATGTAAACGTATTTACAGAGCGGTACAGTACACACACTAATATGTTCATTTACTAATGCTGACGAACATTTTTATATACATTTTCTTAAAGCAGTGGAATAGCCTTTTTTTTTTTTTTTTTATTACTTATTGCTGAGTAATTTTGGACCTCTGTGTATACGCTTTGTTTATTTGATTAATACATTTAACAATCTATATGCTCCAAAATCAAGAAATACATTATATAGACGAAATAGAGTGGGTATAAGGTATGAGGTCACAGGGGTAAACAAATTATACTTATATAAAAAAATATAAAGTTATTTGTGTATATACAGAAGTTTGGCTCCTGGGCTCACAGATTATAAAGATCTTTTTGCAGCACTATAGGTAATCTGCCTGTAGTGTATCACATGCACCTTGACCCCTCTGTGCACCCTACAATATGTGCTCCCAGACGAGTGCCATTGACAATGAACGACAAAAAAAATCAAAGAACTTAACAGAATGACCAAACTAGGAGACATTAAACCAGTTCAAGAGCTCAGTGGGTTTGTTCTTTAGTGGCTGCTTGTAAAAAAAGATGGTGCTGTAAGAATCTGTATTGTTCCAACTCAGCAAAGCCCTTCTCAGACTGCACTGTCCTATGAAAACAGTAAAACAGGTGGTCGCCGACATGCCAGGAGCCAAGGTGTTCAGCATCCTTGATACGAAGTGTGTCCTCCGAATGTCCTATGTAATATCCACGAGAAGTAAAGTCTTCCAAAGGTGTATAGAACAGTTGTCATTGTTGACAACATCCTAGCACAAAGTTTATTTTCATTATCTTTCATCAACATCACTGTATTGTCTATTGAGGTAAAGGGGGTTGAATATTTGCTGATTGCATTTTATATATATATATATATATACACACACACACAGTGAGGAAAATAAGTATTTGAACACCCTGCTATTTTGCAAGTTCTCCCACTTAGAAATCACGGAGGGGTCTGAAATTGTCATCGTAGGTGCATGTCCACTGTGAGAGACAGTACTGTAAAAAATCCAGAAATCACAATATATGATTTTTAAACTATTTATTTGTATGATACAGCTGCAAATAAGTATTTGAACACCTGTTTATCAGCTAGAATTCTGACCCTCAAAGACCTGTTAGTCTGCCCCACCTCCACTACATTTATTATCCTAAATTAGATGCACCTGTTTGAGGTCGTTAGCTGCATAAAGACACCTGTCCAGACCCATACAATCAGTAAGAATCCAACTACTAACATGGCCAAGACCAAAGAGCTGTCCAAAGACACTAGAGACAAAATTGTACACCTCCACAAGGCTGGAAAGGGCTACGGGGAAATTGCCAAGCAGCTTGGTGAAAAAAGGTCCACTGTTGAAGCAATCGTTAGAAAATGGAAGAAGCTAAACATGACTGTCAATCGCCCTCGGACTGGGGCTCCATGCAAGATCTCACCTATTGGGGTCTCAATGATCCTAAGGAAGGTGAGAAATCAGTCTAGAACAACACGGGAGGAGCTGGTCAATGACCTGAAAAAAGCTGGAACCACCGTTTCCAAGGTTACTTGGAAATACACTAAGACGTCATGGTTTGAAATCATGCATTGAAGGTTCCCCTGCTTAAACCAGCACATGTCCAGGCACATCTTAAGTTTGCCAATGACCATTTGGATGATCATGAGTCATGGGAGAAAGTCATGTGGTCAGATGAGACCAAAATAGAACTTTTGGGTCATAATTCCACTAAACGTGTTTGGAGGAAGAAGAATGATGAGTACCATCCCAAGAACACCATCCCTACTGTGAAGCATGGGGGGTGTTGGCATCATGCTTTGGAGTGTTTTTCTGCACATGGGACAGGGCGACTGCACTGTATTAAGGAGAGGATGACCAGGACCATGTATTGCGAGATTTTGAGGAACAACCTCCTTCCATCAGTTAGAGCACTGAAGATGGGTCGAGGCTGGGTCTTCCAACATGACAATGACCCGAAGCACACAGCAAGGATAACCAAAGAGTGGCTCTGTAAGAAGCATATCAAGGTTCTGGCATGGCCTAGCCAGTCTCTAGACCTAAACCCAATAGAGAATCTTTGGAGGGAGCTCAAACTCTGTGTTTCTCAGCAACAGGCCTGAAACCTGACTGATCTAGAGAAGATCTGTGTGGAGGAGTGGGCCAAAATCCCTCCTGCAGTGTGTGCAAACCTGGTGAAAAACTACAGGAAACGTTTGACCTCTGTAATTGCAAACAAAGGCTCCTGTACCAAATATTAACATTGACTTTCTCAGGTGTTCAAATACTTATTTGCAGCTGTATCATACAAATAAATAGTTAAAAAATCATACATTGTGATTTCTGGATATTTTTTTTTTAGATTATGTCTCTCACAGTGGACATGCACCTACGATGACCATTTCAGACCCCTCCATGATTTTTAAGTGGGAGAACTTGCAAAATAGCAGGGTGTTCAAATACTTATTTTCCTCACTGTATATATATGTATATATATATATATATATATATATATATATATATATATATATATATATATATATATATATATATAGTGGCAACAGACCAACAACCTGCACAGACAGAAAGGCAAGCGCTCCAAACACAACTGTCAGACGATGTTGTGGAAAGTAATGACCCCAAAATGAAGTTGTTACCCAGTAATGAAACACCTCTTAGAGACGAACATCCAGCAGCAGCTGGTCACACAAGAACTCCCAAAAGTCATCCATGCAGCAAAAAAAGAACTGCTCGAGCAAGAGCAGGATACCGCCCCCGCCTCAGCCCGGCACAAGACGACACTACTTAGACGACAAGAGTGGAACAGTGGAAGGCAAAGACAAAATGGCAACAAAACTAACCTCAGGTCTTCATCGCCTATAGACGAACCCATGCCCACTGATCCAGGGATGAGATTAGTAGCACAGGTAAAAAAAAAAAAAAAAAAAACATGGGTGGCAGTGTGCACTATGCACTCAATAACACAGCCACGGATACCGGTCTTTACAATGAAGTTAGATGGCAAGAACACTGTAGGCACTGCTAGACTCAGGTAGCAGTATTACACTGGCCAGAGCCTCGATC
The DNA here is from genome assembly GCF_946808225.1 of Silurus aristotelis. Lineage (NCBI taxonomy): Eukaryota > Metazoa > Chordata > Actinopteri > Siluriformes > Siluridae > Silurus > Silurus aristotelis. Next base: position 8,200,593 of record NC_139600.1, on the reverse strand, counting down.
ATAACCCGCGATGACAACAAGGACTATACCAGTAGCGTGTGCATGGAGACATAAGGGAAGTGCCTAAAACCAGGGTCCAGGTGGCAACCAACAAAGGTGAGTGGCAATTGATAATAGGTTTGATATCTGACCTACCTGTACCCTTACTCATAGGCAGGGATTGGCCAGGGTTCCATACCCAATAACCCACCACCCAGAGGTGTGACAGGAACAAGGGACACCAGGAACAACCATGCCATAGAATGAAACAGACCTGTCCATCACTGATGGCCCTTGAGGATGACACAGAGGACACGGGAGTGGAGCGTGAGTTAAATAGTGACACTAACCCCCTATCTAGTGTGTGTAGTCAGGCATCCTGTGAGGGCAACTTCAGGTGGGAATAAAAATAAGATGATCGCCTGAAACACTGCTGGAGCCAGGTGCTACAAGCTTAGGGAAAAAACTATAGCAGAGCTATCAACTCCCACCCCTCCTACTTTATGGTAAAGAATATTATATTACTTCACTGTAAAGCTACTATACTACACAGGTTTGGTAATGCCCCTGACACAATCACACAAGTGTGTACATGCTTGTCATAATGCTTTAACACTTTGGAAAACTTTACTCAAACTCTGAAACGTATGCTCTGATGGGTGGTTGAAAAGGAAGGAAGAAACCCGGAACCCCTCCTTCCATATGTCTTTTTTGCAATAAGGAGACTCTACAAGCTTCAATGGGGATCAAATCATTCAAACCTCTGTTCGGAAAGAGACCTTGAGGACTCCTGGACATGGCCAAAGAAGCATGGAAGTCACTGATTGAATATGTACAAGAAATGCTGGACCGAATACAGAAAGTAGCACCAATCATGTGAAGCGCACATGCAAGAGACACAAGCCGCACAACAGAGTACATATAACTGCCCAGCCCAGTCAAGAGAGTTCAGGCAAATAAATCAGGTACTGCTTCTAGTTCCAAGTACAACCTGCAAGTTCCCAGCTTGCTGTACACAATCCTAGTAAAAGACAGCCTAAGAGAGCAAACACCCAAATATACCATATCAACCTGTTAAAAAAGTGGATTTAGACAAAACCCTGTCGTGTCAGCATTCTGCACCACACCCACACAACAACAAATTATAACTGAGTTAGTGGAACAATTCCTGGACGTTTTCTCGGCAGCATCAGATCTGACTCACCTAGTACAACACAAAATAAAGACACCACTGGGGGCAGTGGTGGGCCAGCGTCCCTACAGGGTCCGGGAAGCCTGTTGAATAACCGAGCAGTCAGCCAGCCCATAGTCGTAGTGCCAAAGCCAGACGGGAGTCTCAGGTTATGTAATGACTTCTGCAAACTCAAACAGATTTGAGAGTTTGACAGCTATCCGCTATCCAGAGTGGACAACCTTGTAGAGCACCTTGGAAGGGCCAGGTTCATCTCCACTTTAGACCTGACAAAAGCATACTGGCAAGTAGCCTTATACCCAGAATAAAAAGCAAACACAGCGTTCAGCACCGCCAGCGGACACTGGCAACATCGGGTCCTCTTGTTCGGCCTCCAAGAGTCACTAGCCACCTTCCAATGGCTCATGGACACACCCACACCAGCACTTCGCGGCAATGTACCTTGAAGACGTGTTTATTCACTCCAAGACATGGCTGGACCACCTACATAATTTAATGGAAATTATGGGAGAAGCAGAGGAGAGGGAATAAAGGGAGTCTTGGAAGACAGCAAGGTGGAGAACGTTCGGCTCCTGAATAAAGTTGGCTCTCTTTCTCTCTCTCTCTCTCTCTCTTTCTCCAGGCAGCAGCGACTACATCAATGTTGACCAAAACCACAGTACCTAAGGCATCAAAGGCTCTTCCTGTCCCGGTGCTCAAGAGCATTTATCTCGCCGAGCAAGTCCGAATCTCTCTCTCTCTCTCTCTCTCTCATATATATATATATATATATATATATATATATATATATATATATATATATATATATATATATATATATATATACACACACACACTTTGTATGTTCATGATTTTTTGCATTTTTCATTTGGGTGTAGACATTAAGAAAATACACAATACCAACCTAAAAAAAATATACAGTATATATATACACTTTTTTATAACCCACTGATTGCTTGAGTTGTACTCATTATCACACCAAAAATGGTTTGTTCTAGCCTTCTTATACAATCACATGATATAACCACAGATCATAACCAGTTTAAAGCAATGAGCAGCCAATATTAAATTGAACATGCATTACTGATAATTTAATCTTTAAATAATAATATACAAGAATATAATATAAAATGAAAAAAGAAAAGCATATTTATAGCGTAATGATGTTTCTAATACACACTCCTTGTCTTTCTAGTGTGGTTCCTGTCCTCATTCACTTTTCTGTTTTTTTAACTTCTTAACTTCATTGGTTTTGGTGACATTTAAGTCTAAATGCACACACACACACACACACACACACACACACACACACACACACACACACACACACACACACACACACACACACACACACACACACAGACAAAGACATTGTAGGTCTAGGCTCCACCCAGCTGTGGTGAGTCTCTTACCTATTTCTTTTGGTGTTTGATGTTATATTGCATCATTCTGCCCTAAATTCCACAGTGTGCCTTTTCAAAGCCCAAAATATCTTAAAATTAGGCATCTTGAAAGTTCAAAATGCACAATAATGCTATTAGGGTCACTTCAAAATATCACCAACAAGCCTGCTTTCTTCATAATTTTTATAAGCATTATAAAACAAAAACAAACACAAAAAAGCCCACAAGCATAGTGTTCTGGTGGGTCTCTGATGATCTAATGTTTGAAGGGTTCTTAAGTCTGACTAATTTTAAGATAAATGCTGTAAGACGTGACCATAGATGGTTGTTCAACAATTTAAAGACCTGAAAACACATTCTAACACACACAAATATTTCTAGGTCAAATCAATGTTTTTTAAAAGCCTCAGTGTCTGAATTTAACCTTGGTGGTATGAATTCTTGCAGACGTTCAAAAATATAAACAAGCGAGAAATGTTTTAATGTGGGTTTTTTAATGATGTTTTAAAGATCTCCCAGCTTAAAAACTATATTTTTACATTTTGAAAATGTATATACGTATGTTTAGGTGTAATTTTAAATGTAAGTCTCATTTTTTTATTTAAGGTACCAATAAATATTAATCGTATTTTTTCCAAAACAGTGTATGTAATATTTCCTTGAGCCCTTCTACTACAAACAGCATATTAATTAATGCTAGTGTTCATTATTTAGTTTACATGAATCACAACAACAAGCATCAATTAATAATTAGAGTGTTAATGACTTTTTTAAACACTGCCTGATGTTTCAACACTGAAGTTTGTTGAACCTGGCACTTCATGTCTGGGTCCAAACTGTGGCTTCTGGGCATATTTATCACACACACACAAACACACACAAACACACACACACACACACACACACACACACACACACACACACACACACACACACACACCCCAACATGATAAAAATAACACGCTAATACAACCATGAGCAGACGTAACACATGCCTGCTGTGCCAGAGGAAACTTTTAATAATTCATACTCCCTATTTAACTTGCAAATCTTCTATTAATAACCTTTGATGGTGGGCTTGTTACTAAGAGAGAGAAAGAAAAAGGGGGGGGTGGAGGGGGGAGAGGGAGAGGTTATAAAATCTTTGAAAATAAAAAAATATATGATGAAGGGAAATATACAGCAGCATTAAGGCACAGAATGAAACAAACCAAAAAAAGATTAGTGTAGTGTTATATTTTTACACGTATAGAAATTAGCAGGACTGGCTGGGGAGTGAAAACTTTCTCACACAGAACCGAAAGGAGAGAGGGGAAGTTTGAGGCGTTGTCTCGTTCCCAAACCTAATTTATTTTATAACCTCATATAATTTAAATGAACTGTATAACAATATAAAGGGCAACGCTCACAATGAACCTGGATGGCCAAGAAAAGGTCATTCCTGATTTCATCAAAGAGAGAGAGAGAGAGAGAGAGAGAGAGAGAGAGAGAGAGAGAGAGAGAGAGAGAGAGACATAAATATAGGAAGAATGAGATGAAAGAGAAGAAAGAAGAGAAAGAAAAGAAAAGGCAGAGAAACCGAGCCAGATAGCAGAGAGAGACACTTTGAGGAAAAAAAACCACAGTGATAGACAGTGAGTCAGGCCAGAGCAAAAAAAGACACATAGACAGAGAGATATACTAAGCCAGACAGAACAACCAAGAAGGGAATGTAAGACTTACAGTTAAAACTCATAGAGACAAGCACAGAGGCACCATATGAGATGGAAAGAGAGACAGAGACTGACATGGAAAGTGAAAGATGAGAAAGAGAGAAAGACAAAGACCTAATAACAGAGATAAAGCCACAGCGAGGAAGACAGGAAAGAAAACAGAAAATGAGAGGATTAGGTAGGAGATCTGCTAGGTACCGAGAGAGAGAGAGAGAGAGAGAGAGAGAGAGAGAGAGAGAGAGAGAGAGAGAGAGAGAGAGAGAGAGAGAGAGAGAGAGAGAGAGAGAGAGAGAGAGAGAGGAGTTGCTGATTTTAAATTATCAAGTGTTCTAAAAATACCTGGGTTGACTCATAACACAACACACCACCTCCTGAAAGGGTGGTGTTCGAATTTTACACACACACACACACACACACACACACACACACACACACACACACACACACACACACGCACACACACACACACACACAAACACTCTCAGAGCTACGTAAAATTTTATATTTTTTGTCGTTTGCAGGTATAATGTGGTTATAATGTGGTTAATGCCTGGAAAAAAAAACAAATTTTTTTTTTTACTGTAACAAAATGCTAATTTAGCACAGAGTCACGGCACATGAAGAAAAGGTCAGTGCAATGCAGGGGTGTAATTAGCATCATGTTTAAACTGCGGAATTATTTGCACAAAAAAAAGAAATATAGGGTTTCCTTGAAATTCCCATTTAAATAGTCCCCTTGCACAGCAATACAGCACCCCCAACATTCCTGCACTTTCTGGAAAGTATCCTGGAAGTCTTCTTTTCAAAGCGTGTTAAGCACCTTCTGCTTCTCAAGCTGGATCTCCGCAGTGGTATCAAACTGGTGACCTTTGAATTAGATCTTCATTTTCGGGAAGAAGGTAAAGTCCGCAGCAGCCAAGTCCGGTGAGTAGGGTGGGTGTGGAAGTAAGATCATGTTGTTTCTGTTGAGAAGCTCAACAGTGAGGAGAGCTCAGTGACATGGTAATGCACATGGTAAGAATAGCACTAGTTGCACAGCTCCCGATGTACACAGGACGATATCTTTTGGCACACTGACTTATGAAGGTCGGTGGCCCCTTTGACCGTGCATGCAGCGTTCTGCTGCCGTCTGTTGGAATGTTACAAAACTAGACTTGAAATACCACCACGTTTAATACAAAACCTAAACACAAACGTCTGTGGTGCAGGACAAGATTTGACAGGTGAATGCGGTTGCAGGTGGTAAAATACTCATATGTGTGCGTGTTGCGGGAGAATAAAATAATGTACTCCCGCAAAAAATATTTATAAAAAAAAAATAATTATAAATAATAAATGACTAAAAACAATTAAACTGTTATGTATCTACTGAACAAAAGCAAAAATGGCAACTAAAATAAAGTAAAGGGATTTACAGGCACAAGGTTGGAAGCAAACTCTCACGTGGTTCATCCGCAGTAGACTATTAGAGCACACTGAGGCAAAATGCGCAAGACAGAGTACAATAGTTGAGTGCTACAGAAATTACTTCATTATTAAAGAAAGGATCATACAACACAACAAAACCTTGGCCTGTTTCTTATAAGATATCGTTTCAATTGATGTTCCATGTTCTTAAAAAAATTTCCTTGTTCATGTATATCATTTACAAAAAAAGACAAATGCAAATAAAAAACGTAATGTTTTAACGAAGGGCGAGTGGGACTGAAAAATCAGTCTCATGCAGGTCGCTAATACAAAATATTAAACTGGTGTATTCAGTCAGCATCACAGGCTTTTCGCTATCATTCAAACATGATGTGAAGCCATGCCAAGGTAATACTTTTTCAGGACAGACAATGAAAAAGTACCATCAGGAGGTGGTGGCTTAGTGCTTTTAAGGCGTTGGATCTGAAGGTCATGAGTTCAAATCGCAGTTACACCAAGCTGCCACTCCTGAGCCCCTGAGCAAGGCCCTTTACTCCATAGCTGCTCAATTGTATAAATAAGATCAATGTAAGTCGCTCTGGATATAGGCGTCTGCCAAAATGCTGTAAATAGCTACCAAAGCGAAAGGTTATGATTCATTCACTTTCTCTGAACTTTTTAGAATTTATTTTGCCACCTAGATTTGTTCGTTCGAAATTATTATTAATATTTCCTGTGTGGCACAACAGGAAAGCTATTATCAGGAGACTGCAAATTCAAGCCCACACACTGCTTCAGTCATCTGGGGCCAGAAACTGATAGTTGTGGTTTTTGGAGAGGGGCTGGTCAATCACATTGCCACTAGCCAATCATGGGTATTACAAAAAGTTCATGTATGCAGAAGAAACCCGACAGCACTTTCCGCCATGTGTATTGCACCACCCTGTGACACAAAAAAAAAAGGCAGCTGAATGATGTGGTATGTCTTGCAGTGAGCACATATTAACCCTTACATTATTAAATATAGATAAAAACTGTGCTCTGCAGAATTATTCTCAGTACCACAGTAACACTTAAGGATTGCTTGGACCTTAGAGATAACTGTTTAGAGCTTTATGATGATTAGAGGTTGACAGTTTCATAGGTTTTGACGATTAATCGACACCGATAGTTCATTGCTGGAACTATCACCAAAAATCCATACCGGTAGTTTTTCCGGGTTACAGTACGAGAGTGGCCTCTACAGGTGTACCACTGACACCACGTGCCGCTTCTTTTTTCATTCGTTTTGGATGTAACTGATTTTATTTATTTGGAGTGTTGCTTTTTGTTTTACTTTAAATGACTTTTATCTTACTTAATACTTATTTATATAATTATTATAATAATATTTATTTTATTTAAGATTTTTTTTTTAAGGTTCAGTTTTTCTTGTTTTGTTTTTTTTAATCCACTATCCAATTGTTTTTTAATGGTTATTAGCAAGTACGATCCAACCTAGCTATCGGTATCAGTAAAATCCACTATCAGCCGACCTCTAATGATGATGATGATAATGATTAGTAGTAGTGGTATTATAATCATACCGAACATCACGTTGATAAATAGTTATTGTGATATTAAATTCAGCACATGCCTAATATCTAACCCTGAGGCTGTGAACCCAAGGACGTTCATATCTTTTTGTTTGCACAAGCAGATAGATTGAATGCCTACCTCACAGATAATTATACTTCAGCACTGATGCCTAGATTATAGCTCTTGAGCTCATTTGGCATGTAAGGGCTTGTATATAAGTCTCTCTCTCTCTCTCTCTCTCTCTCTCTCTCTCTCTCTCTTATTCTCACACACACACACACACACACACACACACACACACACACACACACACACACACACACACACACACACACACACACTCTTTCACTCTCTCACTCACAAATACATAGCCCAAGGGGGTGACATTTATTAATTAAATATGGTGTTGTGCTGCAGGACATCATCTCATCTGACTGTCTCCAGACTCTGATAATTACATTGGCATTTAGCTTGAAGATAAGCTGACCTTACTGGCCCTCCTGAGAGAAAGAGAAAGAAAGAGAGAGAGAGAGAGAGAGAGAGAGAGAGAGAGAGAGAGAGAGAGAGAGAGAGAGAGAGAGAGAGAGAGAGAGAGAGAGAGAGAGAGAGAGAGAGAGAGAGACAGAGACAGAGACAAAGAGATAAAGAGATCTTTTCTTTTGTTGCTATCTCTTTCTATCAATATGGATACACAGTACACACGGGAGTCCATAAGTATTTGGATAGTAACCGGTTTCATGATTTTCCCTCTGTACACCATTGTAGTGGATTAGAATTAAAAAAGAAGCAATTACAAAAGAAAAGGTCCAAAAAGGTGCCAAAAAATGTCTTGAGCTTGTCAACAGCAGTACAGAAGTACAATGAAAACAAAGGATTGCAGAAGTCTTCCCTTCCGGTTATGTCATGGAAACTCTGGATTGGGTATTAGATAAGTCTTTAACATCTAGCCTACAATCAAAAGACTTTTAATTAGTGAAAACATGAAGGTGTGTTTAGGGTTATTTTCAGTGTTGGGCAACGTTACTTTCAAAAGTAACGCATTACAATATTGAGTTACTCCCCAAAAAGGTAACTAATTACGTTACTTAGTTACTTTTTATGGAAAGTAACGCGTTATATTACTTTTGCGTTACTTGTATCTCTTTCACGCCTTACACAATAACTACTAATTAATTTTATTCAGGGAAATGAATATGTTATAAGTAGGAATTATGCATATTTGCTTAACAGTATCAAATCAGGCACGAGACAAAATGAGACATAAGACAAAAAAGAGAAAAAATGTTTACTCTATGTATCCAGGTGGCAAGTGCTAACTAAACTTTCTTCCAGATAGTATTAAAAGTGTTGAATTGGCAAACAATTGTAAAAGATGGTGACGCTGGCTTATATGAATATGCGCAGTGGTTTTAAAATATTTCTAGACTAGTGCCACACAGATCCGGTTGCTTTCTCCTAATGTCCCCCCTCAGATGCCTTAAAACCTGGCAATAGAACCCCCTGGGGACAAATTCTCGATGCACAATGCCACAATGTGGACCTGCCTCACCCTTTTCGGTTGTGGAGATGATGTGTAGACTGTTGTTTCTTCTTAGGGTTGTACCCGTATACCCATGTTTTATCACCAATAATGATCCTCGACATGAAGGACAGGCCATCCACGGCACGCTGACAGAGTTATTCTGGATTGTTCACCGACGATAATCATTCACAAGTTGTTAAATAGTTTCACTATTTTCACAGGTTGAGCTCCTTGAGGGTCTTCCTGATCTCTCGTCATCTTCCAGTGATTTTTTCTGATTTTGAAGTGCATGTACCACTCTAAACACCTTAAAAGACTCAATGAAGCATCGCCATAATCTTGCTTTGTCAAATGTCTCTGGCGCAGATTTACCCAGTTTCACACAGAAATTCACATTTGATCTGTCCATAATAAAGAAATAAAAATAAAGTTGCACAGTTCCCACAGTTTTATTATGAAGTTTGGTGCTCACTAAGGATAAAAAAAATTTCTTTCTGCTTGTTTTTGTTGATGGATCTAACTGTGGATTTCAGTTTGCCCTGATCTCCCAGCATGAATTTCAAACCCAGCCTTGTTTAAGCTTCGAACGTTCACACTGCAGCTACGCTAATTCCTCTCCACTGCTTCTCTTTCTCTCCCCATCCCGAGGCTTCCTGAGGTTGGCCAGCTCCAGTCACGTCCCACCTCGTGAAGATTATGGACCTATGGATGATCATGGAGAAGTAGATGCCGAGTGTTTAAAGGCCCTGGCATGGAGAAGCTGATGCTGGATCTATGATGATCACAAATTGTTCTGTATTGTTGAAAGATTTATGACCAAACTTTTGATGTCACCCATATGAGGATGGGTTCCCCTTTGAGTCTGGTTCCTCTCAAGGTTTCTTCCTCATATCATCTAAGGGAGTTTTTCCTTGCCACTGTCGCCACGGCTGCTCATCAGGGACAAACGCACACCATTCACCTTCACTGTTGTTTTCTGTAAAGCTGCTTTGAGACAATGTCTGTTGTGAAAAGCGCTATACAAATAAACTTGACTTGACTTGACTTGACACTGCACTGTTTTCACTGTGGTATTTTCTCCTCAGGAAAGGCATTGTGGGAAAAGGTAATTTATGAGATTGTGGTTCACTATTTACTACACAAAACACTGTGGCATAAAAACTCTTTGCTAATGAAAAGGTAAAGGCCAGCAGAGAAAATTTGCTTGCCTATAGTACATATACACACAAACACACACACACACATGCTCACAAACAAAACTCTGAGTATTAAACTTTAAATAATAACTACCTGACCATTTTTAATACAGTGGTGTAGGAGTCAGTTTGTGATTTCCTTGCAGTGTAAAACACAGCAAGGTCGAGCTGGTCAGCGACAGCACAGCACAATAATGGCAAGAATAAATTAACAGAAATAATGAAAAGCTGAAAAATATCCAATACAAAACTCAAAAACAGTTGTCATTTATTATTTCGGGGGTTTTTTTTCTAAGAAAATTAAAAAATACACCGAGCTGATCTGGTAAACTAGAGACTTGGTAAAGTAATCTAAACTAAAATGTGACAGAAACTGAAATATCCCCAAGGCTCTGGACTGTGCCTCAAGGCATTGTGGGACACTGGAGCTGTTTTGTGTCAGGCTCGATGATTTCTGTGACACATGATGGCTGGAAATTTTGCTTTCCCTCACTCTGCCAGCTCACATACACGATCCATGTAATCCATGGAATTAAAATCCTGCATGGTATCTCTCTGAGGTTGAAAAGTATACATCAGAAGTGGGGGGGTCCAAAACAATTTCCAAAACATTAGCTGTACCATGGTACATTGTAAAGGCCATTATTAAGAAATTTTGCAAATGGCACACATCGCCAAGGACAGAAATTCCTTCTATAATGTATAAAAGGACAAGACAAAAATGTAAACTACTAGTAAACTAGTATGGCTGCCAAGAGACATACAGCAACAATACAAGGTTCACAGGTATATCTGACAAATACTAGCTACTCTCTGAAATGTTCTTTATGTTTCTAGGCTATGATGTAAAGTGGCTAGATGGAAGCTCTTTCTCACAAAAACACCCAGCCTTAACTTAATGACTCCAATTCCAAATATCATAACAATGTCATAATTTTAAATTATATAAAAAAAATCCACCATAACTATGGTGAGGCATGGTGGTGGTAGCTTTAAGGATTCTTTTCCTCAGCCAGAACTAGGGCATTTATTAAGTGTAGTGAAACATGAATAGCTACAAATACCAGTCAGTTTTTTAGTGCAAAACCCTCAGGTATCTGCTAGTAAGCAGAAAGGATTTTCACCTTCTGCCTTGACAATGGCCTATCATTCACTCAAATCTATAAAGGAATGGCTTAACCAAAAGATGATTTATGTTTTCGAATGGCTTAGCCAAAGCCCAGAACTGAATCCAACTTAAAATATGTGGGGTGAAATGAAGCAATTTGATGCCTCTAAAATGTTTTGTGAAGAAACAGTGGAAAAACCTTGGCAAAATTAAGATACACCACACCAATACACTGTTACCAAAAAATATTGAGTAAGATTTTTATATGCTCTAATTTTAAAGTGAGAGTGGAAAAAGTTTTGATATATTGTAATTGATCTCAGTTTCACTTTTTTGTTGTTGTTGTTGTTGTTGTTTTTTTACATGACATGAAGCTGGCATTTTAAGATGTGTCAACTTTTTAAATTCATTTTAGAAACGTTACGTTGTGGTTTTTTTCTCCTCAGGAAAGGCATTGTGGGGAAAGGTCATTTATGAGATTATGGTTCACTATTTACTACACAAAACACTGTGGCACAAAAACTCTGCTAATGAAAAGGTAAAGGTCAGCAGAGAAAATGTGTTTGCCAAGAGTACATATAGGTACACACACATACAGTACACACACATACAGTACACACACACAAACACAAAATAATAACTCAAATGTCTGCTCTGAGAAGAATTTATGATGTGAAATGCCACTGTGGTGCTGGTGTTATCTAAGCAAGCCACAACCACACACACACACACACACACACACACACACACACACACACACACACACACACACACCCCTAAGCTTAGCTGTACCTAGACGACTGGTTAGATAAGAGAAAGGTCTGAAAGCCAGTGTGGGGAAAAAAGCCAGCCTGTCACCATCAAAACACACAAACACACACAGTCATAGCTGCTACATTTTACCTCAATACAGTGTCTCTGGATTTTCATTTCAACACTCACTCATACTAAGTTTCTATATACTATACAGTATAATAATCATACTGATAATTATATTATATTTTAATTCTATATACAATAACATAAAAACAAATATATACAGTACAGACCAAATGTTTGGACACACCTTCTCATTCAAAGAGTTTTCTTTATTTTCATGACTATGAAAATTGTAGAGTCACACTAAAGGCATCAAGGGCTATTTGACCAAGAAGGAGAGTGATGGGGTGCTGCGCCAGATGACCTGGCCTCCACAGTCACCGGACCTGAACCCAATCGAGATGGTTTAGGGGTGAGCTGGACTGCAGAGTGAAGGCAAAAGGGCCAACAAGTGCCAAGCATCTCTCAGGGAACTCCTTCAAGACTGTTGGAAGACCATTTCAGGTGACTACCTCTTGAAGCTCATCAAGAGAATGCCAAGAGTGTGCAAAGCAGTAATCAAAGCAAAAGGGGGCTACTTTGAAGAAGTCAAGTCAAGTCAAGTTTATTTGTATAGCGCTTTTCACAACAGACATTGTCTCAAAGCAGCTTTACACAAATCAACAGTTAAGGTGAATGGTGTGAATTTGTCCCTGATGAGCAAGCCGTGGCGACTGTGGCAAGGAAAAACTCCCTTAGATGTTATGAGGAAGAAACCTTGAGAGGAACCAGACTCAAAAGGGGAACCCATCCTCATTTGGGTGACATCAAGAGTTTGATCATAAATCTTTCAACAATACAGAACACTGGAGAGTGAGAACTAACATGATTACTGGAGTATAGGATTATAAGTGATGTTCTTTCTGCAGTCTTATGCAGTCTATATGGTTAGTAGCTCCTAGTTTTATAAGCTCAGCATTTGTGATCCAGCATCAGCTTCTCCATGCCAGAGCCTTTAAACACTCCAGGAGGTCCAATGTCAAACTCCACACATGTAGCGGGATCCAAATGGCACTGGTACGTCTCTAGATGGTTCGGGATGTTTGCCAGTTCGGCATCTACTTCTTCAAAGGTCCGTAATCATCATGAGGTGGGAGGTGACTTGAGCTGGCCAAACCTCAGGGTGTCTCGGGATAGGGAGAGAAAATGAAGCAGTGGAGAGGAATTAGCGTAGCTGCTGTTCATGATATTAACAGCACAAGTTGATAATGTGCATGTGATCAGATGTTCTGGAGCACAAGGTTATGATATGTGATGTGTGTTATGTGTAGGCTTTGCTAAAAAGATATGTTTTTAATCTGCACTTAAACTGGGTGAGTGTGTCTGAGCCCCGAACACTGTCAGGAAGACTATTCCAGAGTTTAGGAGCTAAATGTGAAAATGCTCTACCACCTTTAGTGAACTTTGCTATTCTAGGAACTACTAGAAGCCCAGAGATTTGAGATCTCAGGGAGCTTGGCGGATTGTAGCGTGTTAAAAGACTGGATAGATATATAGGAGCCAAACCATTTAGTGCTTTATAAGTGAGAAGTAATAGTTTGTAGTCTATTCGAAACTTAACAGTTATATAAGTATAAAGTTACCAATATTAACTTTATAACATGACCCTGTGTTTTCCATGAATTTTTCCACGGGTTTCCTGGGGATTAGAAATGAAGGTAAATTGTTTTTTTGCAAATTCAATAAGAAAGAAAATAAAAAGTATAAATGGTTTTTAAAAAAGCTCAACAACTCTAGTTTTGGTTGACCTTTATTCATGATGTCCAGCTTTTCTTAAAAAGTCCATCTTGTAAATGTCCTTGTAAGTGGATTTTAGTCCAAATCAATTTATTCTACTCTGTCAGCCTTTGTGAATTAAATAAACATCTATTAAATCCACATGAATATATTGGAGCTTGTGCAGTTTGCTGCACATGCGGTTTGCGAGCTCTGACTAGTGTGTGCTCTGAGGAAAAATTCAGAAGACATTGGATGCCTGCCTAATAGCCCCAGTGACTGAAACTCAAAATCTGATTGGTCATCAGCTTTATTTTCATGTATTTTATGCTAGCAAGTGCCTGCAGTGTTCGTTTATTAAGGCCTCACGCTGACATACGTCAACTATTCTTAGCTTGCCACTGATCAAATCATTATATTTAAAATAAATATATTCAATGCTTATAATATAATAAGTCTGGAATACCCACCAAATTCATGCATTAAAATATTGACACTACAATAAAGGCCTATTATATGTTCATTTCAATAAAATCTGATTTCTCATTCAATCCAATTCATTTTTAGACACTTTTAGTTTGGACATTGTCTCAAAGCAGCTTGACTCAGATAAAGCGGTTATAAAAGAATGTAAACGTTTGTTTCTTATAATTGTAGGTTTGTCCCTAATGAGCAAGACAGTGTCACAGTGGTGACTGTGGTAAGGAAAAAAACTCCCTGAGATGGCATGAGGAAAAAACCTTGAGAGGAACTAGATTCTAAAAGGAATCAAATGTCCGTTCATTACATTTTATTGCTGTTAAGGTGTGCAAGTAAATGCAACAAATTAAAATTCAACACAATTCAAAGATCAATGGGTTTGTGTTTAAAGATAGATGGATAGATAGATAGATCACTTTATTCTTCCCAGAGTGAAATTCAAATATTAGTAATACTAGTAAGTTTTCCCACTTATATAAGATTTTGACTTATGCTAACTTGCATTTGAAGGTTTTATTTCTTAGAGCCCAAATGAATTATTTTTTAACTAATGGGAATGAACTGCTTTTTGTTAGCTGTTTTTTTTCTTTTCACATGACATTACTGTCATAATATATACAGATAACATATCAAAATAATTAATCTAGCCTAAGAAAATAATGTGTGTTTTAATAGTATATTAGACATGTTCTCCTACTAGACTCTGGAGCCATGGTCAAGGTGTCTAACCTGACACGTGACTTTAGTAACTGGATAATCCTGAGGGATTTAAACTCTGCCTGAAGGCATTGTGAGATGCCAAAGCAATTGTGGGTCAGTCTCCATCATTTATATAAGAACTGCATATGGGGGGTGATTTGCTGTCTCTCACTCTCACTCTTATCTGATATTTCTTGATCTGAGAAGCTTTTGTCCTTTTCAGTTACAGTGAGAGAACGTTGATGTCACAACCCCCTTGTTGTAAGTTGTAATAGTTGATATTCTTTATTTTTATTATTTACTTACAATTATAAGGAAAATACATAACATGAATATGTAATACGAAAATAGAACATTTAGGTTTGGATACTTAAAGAACTAATCATAAAAAAAAAAAAGACTAATCTTACCTAATGCGCTTTTAAGACATTTTGATGAAGACCCGATTTTTGCGTAATTCCTACTGGACTAAACAGAAAACGCTTAAAATTAACCAGGCAGTGTGTACGTAATCACAATCTGCTCTGTAGCACTGTACAAATGTTCCGTAAATATTTACACAGGTGTCTGTACGAACACTCAAGCGCAAAACAAATGTCAAAACAACGCTACTGCTTAATTAACGCTACCCATCCAATCACTCCTCGGGTTTTTGTTTCCATGGTGCTGCTGAAAAAATTACAAAATACCAAAGACTTCTGTTTACAAAACACGAAACCATCAAAGATATTCGTTTCACCAGTCGACACCTCAGCTCGGATTGTCAGTTTCGTCGTTACTGTGGTTTGAATGATGTTTTGACAGTAATTACATTTCTCCGCAGGTAAAATGAGCTGGATCTGTTAGCAGAGGTGGAAAGTAATAAATGACATTTACACGCTTTGCTGTAATTGAGTAGTGTTT
>NC_139600.1:8137340-8177340 GCF_946808225.1 Silurus aristotelis | reverse complement strand
TCAGTAGTAGTATTTTATAATCAATGCGAGATTTAATTGGGAGCCAGTGTAGACTGATTAAAACAGGGGTGATGTGGTCATATTTCCTAGATCTAGTGAGGACTCTTGCTGCTGCATTCTGAACTAACTGAAGCTTATTTATGCACTTACTCGCACACCCAGACAGTAAAGCATTACAGTAGTCTAATCTAGAAGTAACAAAAGCATGCTCTCATACTCTCCTGACTGCAGTAAGGATGAATCTGATCAGGGCGGGAGACAACCATGCCCGCAACCTGGACGAGTCTCTCTGCACTGGAGAAAGTACACTCTTCCCGGTGTACAGTCTTAGCCCCAGTCCCTCCATGCAGGCGAGAAAACGACATCCTGATGCCAAACCGCCTGGAGCTCTGATCGAGCCAATATCAACCAAATATCGATATAATTCAAAATGTGCGAATGCATTATTGGTAAGCTTCGCCCCGAAAGCAACCTCAGGAATCTCCTGTGTGCGGGAAGAATGGCCACATGGGAGCATGCGTCCTTCAGATCTAATGTGACAAACCAGTCCTTTAACTTGATCTGAGACACAACCTCTTTGAGAGTGAGCATCCTTAAGCCGAGCCTCATAAGTGAGCAGTTTAAGGAGCGGAGATCTAGAATGGGACACAACCCGCCATCCTTTTCCAGAACAATGAAGTACGGGCTGTAGTAGCCTGACTCTCTGACCAAGGGGGGGACTACCTCAATGGCCCGCTTCCTCAGAAGAGTACACACCTCCCGTTCCAGGACTAAAGCCGGCTCGGGTGACACATCTTGATAAACCGGGGAGGAGAAGAAGGAGAAGAATCGCGTAGCCCTTCCCTACAGTATACAGGACCCACCAAGAGACTTCTGGCAGCCCTCCCAGACTGACAGAAAGTTCCACAGGGAAACCAACCCCTCTGGGCTGGCCTCTGACCCACTCAGAGAGGCTGAAGTGGTGCTCTGCAGCCGACGACACATCCTGAGGAAGCTGCACCCTGAAACACGTCCCGTGTAAGGGCTAGCAGACAGTCCTCCTGAACCCGAACGGCCAGAGCACCGTACTGCGGCCATTCAAGCCTCCTGAGAGGTGGCAGGTCTCCCCTATCTGCAACGAACTTTCGGCCGGAAATAGATTGAGTAAACCACTGGAGGGAGGCTGTGCCCTGAAACACATCCTGTGGCAGGGCTGACAAACCGGCCTCCCGGTGGTGCCGGGGAGGGACGGGCACCGTGGCATGAGGTGTACACCGCCCTCCAAGGACCATAAGCCGTCAGGACTTATGCACCATGTCCCGTTTATTAGAGGCGAGGATGATCCTCAGGTCGGCCAGCCCCTCCTTGGGCTCTTTCCGGGCTACACAGTGCCCGGACGTACCAGGCCAAGGCTGCCGCCGAACAGCCCCACTAAAAAGCACGCGCCGCATACGGGTCTCCCAGGACCCGGACACCTCGGTGTGCAGGTCGGGGAAGGCGCTGAGGCTGTGACATGGGGCGCAAGAAACGCTAAGCCAGCTCACTGGGTGCACGCTGCTTTTGCTCCTCGACCGGTCAAGCTAGCTCGAGCTTGGACATGGCCTTGTCACAACCTCAAGAAGCACCTCATACAGAACATGCTGTGAGGAGTCCGCGGGCACGCTGGCGTCCATCATCCCTTCCTTCTCAGAGGGAGAGACATGTAATGCCGTGCTGCACACACCGGGAGAAGAAGCAGCCACCAGGCATGCTTCCCCGAAAGAGCAGGCGTTCGACCCGGCAGGGAAGGCTGGAGAGGACTCGTCCGACTCCACGCCTTCTGCCAGATCGGCCTGTGAGCCACACGACCACTGGCGCTGCTAGCCTCGGCAAAGCTGGAGCGAAAGCTGGACCGAGCCGCAAGGGAGATCGCTCTCCGAGGAGAAAGAATTCTCCCACCTCGGAGCACCGCATTACATGCACTGGGAGAAGGAACCGCCAAACGAGCACTCTCACTGTGGAACGGGCGCTCAGCCAGCAGCCGGGAGCGCATAGCCACACGGTTAAAATGCTAATAGCCGATTCGCTCGAGAGCCGACTAAGCATGCTCCTAAACTAAGCAAACAGCACATCAGCTGTGTGTATCCCCCCCGAAATAAAGCGAGGCAAGCAGGAACACGCAGACAGAATTCTGCCTGCATGTAAGCTCATGACTGTACAGATAACACACACAAAGCACTTACCTGAACGAGCAGAAACTAATGTTGCTACCACCGCACAGCCATTTTGTAGCTTTCTGGTTTACGCGAAGTCGCCTGCCGATGACGTCACGTCTTGCCTATTGGCCAGATTTCACACGTGGTTTAGAGCGTGAACAACGCAGGGGCGTTCCCAAAGCGTTTCGACGCAGCTCGAAGTTCCCGAATGTGGAATGAACAATAACATGCAAACAGTAATGCTGGTTGAGAAAATTCTACATCCTATGCAGTAAATTGTAAATTAAAAAGAAAATGTACATTTGGTGTTTGATGTTTTTGCCAGAGAATGCTGGAGAATGTTGTTTCATTGGAGAATAATAGTAAATGTAGCATTTGATATTGGTGTTATGGTTATTGTTGAAGTGTGTTGGTACTTTCATGGAAGATTTGAGGGTTTCGGTGGAGAATATTTGTGTTTGTGGGGCTTTGATGAAAAATGTTGTTGTGTACTGGGGTATTGCTTAAGATTGTTGGTGTGTGCTGGGGTTTTGATTAAGAATGTTGATGTTTGTTGGGGTTTTAATGGAGAATGTTGGTGTGTTTTGGTGTTTTGATGAAGAATGTTGGTGTGTGTTGGGGTTTTAATGGAGTATGTTGGAGTGAGTTGGTATTTTCATGGAAAATGTGAGGGGTTTGATGGAGAATTTTGGTGTGTGCTGGGGTTTTATTAAATTAACTTTGTTATGTTTTAAAGGAGGCTATTGGAGCGTTGTTGTTTTGGTGTTTAATGTAGTGTTGAGAAAGCTGGCGTGTCTTGGTAAATAATGATAACCAATAAATCTATCAATATGTGTTTTGGTGTATGATGATGAATTTTGGCTTCTTGGCCTGTAAAGAATGTTCATATGTAAATTAAGACTGCTGGTGTGTGTCAATGTTTGATGAAAAATGCTGGCGGGTGCTGGTATTGGAAGGAGAATGCTAGTGTTTTTTTGAAGAATGTGGTTTGGGATAGTATTTTATGAAGAATGCTGGTGGTTAATGGATAATGCTGGTGTGTTGGTAGAGAATACGTTTCTGATGGAGAATTTTAGTGGAATGTTGGCTGATAATAAAAGCTGTAGTGTTTTGAAGCTTCATTGAGAATGATGATGTTTGTTGAGTTTTGATGAAGTAATATTGGTGTGTGTTAGTGAATTCTGTTTTGTTTTAAAGCCCAAAGAGGCTGTAATATTGGGATATTCATCATATTGAATAAATGCTGGTTTTATAGACCATCCGCAAACCAAGAAAAATATAACCGCAGGAGCTCATACTGTAATGCAAATCGAATACTTGGCTAGAGCGTGGCTCAGGTGACAGAGAAGAATGTTTCCTGTAACTTCCTGTGTGAAACCTTACTGCTCTTGTATTAACTTAGGCATTCAAGTGGAAACTGAATTTATCATAGACATCAAAAAAAGAGAAAAGCACATAAACCCAGAGTGTGAACAAGGCTGAGAAAGTAAAAGAAAAAGGTTAAACAAAGACAGATTAATGGAAAGAAAGAGACAGACACACAAACACAGAATGATTTAGAATGATGTCATTAGAATGCATTTCAGCAGTCAATATCACGATACAGACTGTAGAAAATATCTACACACACGTGAAGATGTTCTGGCCTGAGCTTAAATTATATAAATGCAGTGCAAGGATTGGTGTACTGTACTGCTGATTGTCATCATTACAAGAAAATGCCTGGAGTCACTGATGACAAGTGAGTGTTGTATGCTAAAAATAGCAAAAATGGCAATCAGCTCCTATTATCAAGGCTTGGATTCATCCCATGCCATCAGATCAGAAAGAATGATGGGAGAATATAGTTGAATGCTTAACAGGAAACATCAGGAATATTGATACATTTTCAAGAACCAGAGCTGATAGTCATAGTTCCTGCACATGAGGACTTTTTTGTGACTGGAATCTATTTGAGCTGAGCTTTTTGACTGTGACAAGCTTCTCCAGAACAGCTACCTTACTCATAATCTTTCACAAAACCCGATTACACCAACAAAACACTTCTGTTTCTACAAGAGTGCATTTTGTGCGTATTTCTCAATATTAACATGCTTGGTCTTTACCTTGTTGCTGTGTTTTTGCCGTCTGCTAAAATGATGGCGGGTTTGTGTCATTTCTGTTGTTCTTCATCACTGTCCTGATGCCTGTGGTGCAATAGGAAAGTGGAACAAGATCTCTTTCTTGAGAGTTTGGCTGCTCGAAAGACTCTTGATCCTCGAAGGAAATTGACCATCTGTAATTAACAAAGTGTTCAAATCAACAAATGTCATTCCATGCTAACCAGAGCTTCATAATGAAGTACATTTTGTCATGATTGATGGTGGATGCAATTGATTTCCTCAGTCATATGTCAAATGTCAAACGTAGAGGCCTATGGTTTCATCGCAAATACAAAAATACATCAATACAGGTTTGTGGCACCCAGCTTTGTGAAAATACAAACGCACCAGCAATGAATGCAAGAACACCACACAGACGATGAGGCATTATTCTTTCTAGTTCAGAATGTGCACTGAGCAGCACCATTTTTAAACATTGGCAAACTAGACGGTCGTCTAGGGTGCGTCCAGCTAGGGGCGCCATTGAACCCTCGCCTATTTAAATTATTTACCTGTTTTTCTGATAAAGATTTATACACAGTATATGTTTACATACTTGAATTCAGGCAATTTTGCAATGATTATTAAATCAAGGTTTAATAAATCAAGGTTTAATAAATCAAGGAAGGCTGCGAATGATTTGTATGGGGTGGAAGTGGAGCATTGTGGTGGTAGGGCGGAGTCATGGGGGGGCAATAGGAATCTCAACTAGGGTACTAGAAATGGCCCATGCACTGAAATTCATGCAGCCCATGAGTGACCATCAGGTGATTACATAAAGTGAAACACAGCCTAGATTTGATCTCCATAGGGTTGGCATTTCTAAACTGGACATGACACACGTAAAACAACAGCTGCAGTAATTGAGAAGTAACGTGTCAAATAGTGTAAAATCAAAAGTATAAAATGACATAAAATTGCACATAACAAAGCCATAAATGTAGTTTTTCTCTTTTCTTTTTTATTCTCTTTCTTTTTCAGTCGAACTACTACTACGTTTAAGAGAGAACCTGCCACTTAAATGTTTTGAAATCACTAATGCTTTTTAATGCAATTTTTTTTGAATAGTCTTGACTTATATATAAATGTAAATGTACTGATTGATATCTATTACAATTATCATGAGCCTAAAATCTTCTTTTCAATTACTTCAACAAAATTGCACAAATAAGGCCACTGGTGTTATGGCATGTGAGAGTCAGGAGTTATAGCCATCATTCATTACTCTCAAAATGTTCTGCTTGCTTATGAACTGATGCTGAACTGTATGTCATCGTCACCATCAAGCGGCAATAAATACCATCAAGCGGCATTTGTAACAAGTTTAAAACAGAGCGCGTGCTCTACCCTGATTGGTAGTTTGCTACATGTTTGACCAGTTACGTTTTTATCCACTCGTCAAAATCCACTTTGAATTTGCAATATGTAATTGAGTAAAAAGTACGAGATTTGAGTTTTAAATGTAATGAAGTTAAAGTAAAATTCTCCGTAAATGGACATACTTCAGTAAAGTACATTCATTCATTCATTTATTTTCTCCCGCTCATTTGTAATCCGGGTCGCGGGGGCAGCAGTCTAAGCAGGCCCCCGCCTTCGACTGCTGCCCAATCCTCACAGCACCATCCCTTACGGTCCCTCCTGCAGGTGGTGAGCCCACGGGAAGTCAGTAAAGTACAGATATGCAAAAAAGCTACTTAAATACAGTAACAAATTACATTTACTTCATTACTGTTCACCACTGTAATTACCAAGCCTATGGCAAACTTGAACAGGACATATGACTTGTGGCATGACATGACATACTGTCATGTATTATAACATCTGTCCTTAAATGTAAATTTTCTGCCTTCTATCCATCTTGTGATAATGAAAATGCCAGTCATGTGCTAAATGACTCAAATCCAATGCAAGATGCTGTAAATGTTCGCAGCTGTTCGGCAGATAACGAGAGTGGAGATTTATTGGAATTTCTCAGTGTTGCACTTTTCCCCCAATGCATGCTTCATGTTATCAGTTCAGCACTTTTTCCCCTGCCTTTTCTATATGTAGAGCTGTGCTATCTCCAGCGCTGCTGCATCTGCTCGTTGAGACCATTAACGTTGATGCTTATGTAAATTGCTCGTTAACCGCAATCACTGGCGACCGGTACAAAATGCTGAGCTTGATCATCGGTTCTTTTGATTACGGCTAAGTGTGTATTTGCATGCTCATGCATATTCATATGTTTGGCATGTTCAGCATGTTAAAAAAAAAAAAAGAAGAGGAAAAAAAAACCTCATTGCAATTCATTGCCGTTAGGCTCTTTGTTCTCAACGGTTGACAAAAGTCGTTATTAGTGCACCGTTACGGGTGTTCGCTTTTCCATTAGGATTATGATGAACTGCAGGGTAAGCCATTGCTTAAGAAGCATTAGACACAATCCAGTGGGTGAGAATCATTCTAAATAAAATAACATTACTGGAATTTGACATGGCAGATAAAATGCCTATTCACACACTCTCTCTCACACACACACACACACACACACACACACACACACACACACACACACACACACACACACACACACACACACACATACACCTACTTTAACTACAGAATTAAAGCACACGTTTTTATCATTGTAATTTCCTGAAGGAACTATGCTTTGGACATCTGAAGGCAGTTCATAAAATCACATCATAGAACTACTAAGCTGCCACTGCCAGGCCCTTGCAATGGATAAAAACGCCAAATTCCATAAATGTAATGTAAATCTAAAGATACAGTTTGAGATGATCAAATCTAACATCAGAATGAGGACAATCTCACTGATTTTGTCTGTGGCATGGTTGTTTCTTGACTATAAAGTCTATACAGTGTAGGAAATTACAGCCTGCTTCAACCAATATTCCACTCCAATACACAGTATATCAGAATGAGCTCACCCAAAAAATGGCTTAAATACCACAAAAAAAGTCATGAAGTTTTTTTTGGGAATTGACAGAATAATCCAATTGGCAAATAACCCCTTAATAAATCTTAGTATGGTAGTGGCAGTGGGATATTAAAGACCATCTCTGACCAAAGTGTATGTGACCATGAGTACCATTTACCATAATACTCTAAACCAGGTGTGTCCAATCTTTTCCACTAAAAGCCAGTGTGGGTGCAGGTTTTCATTCCAACCAACCAAGTCCACACCAAATTCTGTTTAAATTGAATTCTTTTCTTTTTAGTGACTACTAGGTGTTCCCCTTGATTGGTTGGAATGAAAACCTGGACCCACACCTGCCCTTTGTGGAAAAGTTTGAACACCCCTGCTCTAACCCAACCTGTTGGGTAGACGATGCCTGTAACAATACAAAGCAAAGGTGTACAAAGACCAGGCATTACCCAATCCTGGACCGTCGAGCAGTAACATTAACTTCTTCAGCAACTTAAGCTACAGTAGCTCATCTGTTGGATCGGACCAGACGGGCCAGTCTTTGCGACCCACGTGCATCAATGGGCCTTGGCAGCCCATGACCCTGTCGCCGGTTCAACTCAACTTAGCTCAACTCAACTCAAGATCTACTGTCATTCTTACACATACAGAGTACACAAAAGAACAAAATGTCATTATTAACTGGCCAAGGTGCCTATAATGTAAACAGTAAACATTAGACATAAATAAAGAGTAAACAATAAACATAGCAGAGTAAGGGTGCGATAAATATGAGGTAAATGTGATAAATATAAGGTTGAAATGTAACACCACGGTTCACCACTGTTCCTTCCTTGGACCACTTTTGATAGATACTGACCACTGCAGACCGGGAACATCCCACATGAGCTGCAGTTTTGGAGATGTTTGGGGGCCTTCTTGGGAGCCAGCTTTAAAAGAGGCTTCCTTTTGGGATGATGGCCATGCAAACCGACGTGTTGCAGTGTGCGGCGTTTGGTCTGAGCATTGACAAACGGACCTTCCATTTCTTCGACCTCTACAGCAATGCTGCAGCACTCATGTATCTGTTTTTTGATGCAGCTTCTGCACCTGACGCACAACCAGGGACTCAAGCTCTTTGAGCGAATCTTCGATCTTCTTATAGCTTTGGCCATCTTTGTGGAGAGCAACAAATCTAATTCTTAAATCCTCAGAGAGTTCTTTGCCATGAGGTGCCATGTTGAACATCCAGTAGTCAGCATGAGAGCATTGTACTCAAAGCACCAAATTTTAACTGGTCTAATACAAGATATACAAATTTGTATGGTCCTGTCAAACAGACACAAAACATGAACATAATGAATAGGACATCTGGCTTTGCACGGTTACACGACGTACACCTGTTATCATGTAGTGTGTTCTCACTTTTGTTGCCAGCTATTTAGACAATAATGTTTAATTACTTTTAGAGGACAGTAACATGTAACATGTATGATGTAATATAAGGCTGATCTCATATCTGTTACATCTTTTCCCCCTGAAACCTTCTTTTTTTTGCACACACAAAGACTTTCTTAGGGTGTGTGACACAGTTAAAAGTCGAACAGATGGTCTTGTTTTCTTGTGCGCACGCACACACACACACACACACACACACACACACTCACACACACACACACACACACACACACACACAGCTTTAAGCAATACCATTTGTCTAAACTGTGCTTGTCACACTCTGAATCCAAATGGAGGTGTTATGCATTTTAGCTGAGAACACAAGCAGAATCTCAATGAAAATATCTCTCTCTCTCTCTCTCTCTCTCTCTCTCTCTCTCTCTCTCTCGACTTCTTATTCAAGCTTTCTTATTCAGAGGAGCTATCGCTTACCTTTTTCTCTGTGATGGATGACACTTGGGCTTCCTTCATCCACTTCTATTACCTGCAACGCAGAAAAAAAAATGCATCTTTATGAAATGTATTATTGCAATTGCACCAGTCATATTATATATCAAATAGTTACACTGATTCATTCAATGGTATTGAATACACCATTTCATAATATAATTCTGGTGTGGGAAGAAGATGTGGCCTGTTGACCTATCAGTTCATTTTTAATGCAGAGATGTGGTATCTGTCTCAATAATAACTTGTGATTAACAGGGCAATAGTGCTATGTCAGATTTTATTGGTAAAGATTTCCATTTTTATATATTTATATATATATATATATATATATATATATATATATATATATATATATATATATATATATATATATATATATATATATAAATATGAATATTAACGTTTCAAATATATTTAGTGAAATACATGCAAGTATCATGTCTTGTCTATATCATACTCAGAATCTAATATTTGCTCCTTTAGTCAAAGACAGTTGGGAAAAAAAGATGCAATGACAAAGAAAGGAAGCCTTAGAATGAGATTAAGTCTAGACCTTTTTTTAAACCTAATTTAAATGTTTATATCCTGCTGTCTGGGAAGATTGCACCATAATACAACATGACAAGAGATGCAGAGAAATGCAATTTGAATAGATCGTAATTTCCAACAGGGGAATTAAGTAATGCAATGCAACTAGTGAGTAAAAAGCTTCAGGTTTCTTTTCAGAAACAAATGTATTAAAGTGTTGGAGGAATATTTGTCTGTGTGCGTGCGCGATTGCATGTATGCACACTTTTGGAAGAGTTGCACAGCAAATCACATAAATGCTTCAAATCACCTTATTAAATTGTGTAAGTGTTGACTGATATGATGAACATTTTAATAAAGGGAAGTTTATTTGGAAGGAGTCTCTAATGTCAGGGCTTTGTTGCTGTAATCACAATCACTGAATTGCAGTCTATCTGCGTGTGGGTTTTTTTTTTTTCATATAAATATCAAAAGAGTTAATAAAAAATAAATAAATTCAAAGGAATAAATGTTTGTATCCGCTATAAGTAAAGCGTCAATTCAAGTCATTTGGTTCTAATGTCATTTAATCCACATGCAGTTGGTGAGGTACACCATGAAAAGCAACAGCGTTCCTTTAGAACCAAGGTGCTACATAAGGCAACATACATTTAGACAACGCAACACAAAAATAACCAAGAGATAATCAGTCCTACACACAGTACTACAAAAAGTCCAAATGCGTGCAGACGACATTTGTTAAAACAACAAGGCACAGTGAATTAACGTGTAAGCACCATTTGCCATATGGAATGGCTGCTGCTAAAATGACTGATTTGTTAAATAATATATCAAATAATATTTTATAATATTTTATAAAAATGAAATAAAATACATCGAATCAATGCAATACAGTGGTCCCCCGGAACTCGCAGGGGTTACGTTCTAAGACCCCCTGCAAGTTCCGAAAATCCGCAAATTTTGGACGCACCCCCGCAGCCCCTATGGAATTCACCTACACATTACGTTACTTTAATACAATAATGAAATTTATGACATGCTTTGTGAAAACAGTTTAAAATGTATTCCTAACGTTTCTGAACATTCGGATAATCCGCAACTTGCTGTTAGTTAGGTTTGCAAATGAGAACCCGCGAGTTCCGAACCATAAATTATGGGGGGTTAACTGTACACTTTTTATTATAGTAATTCAATTAAATAATCAATTACATTTTCACAAATTTAACTGATTCAATAAAATTTTATAAATGGAATAATTATACATATGGGGGAGTGGTGGCTCCAGCGGTTAAGGCGCTGGGTTGCCAATCGGAAGGTCTGGGGTTCAAGCCCCGGTATCGCCAGGCTGCCACTCTTGGGCCCTTGAGCAAGGCCCTTAACCCTCTATGCTCCGGGGGTCCCTTACGAGGGAAATATCAAGGTCCGTGACGTCGGAGTGACGTGGGGCCACCTTCCCGTGGGCTCACCACCTGCAGGAGGGACCGTAAGGGACGGTGCTGTGAGGATTGGGCAGCAGTCGAAGGCGGGGGCCTGCTTAGACTGCTACCCCCGCGACCCGGATTACGGATAAGCGGGAGAAAATGAATGAATGAATGAATAATTATATTGAATAGTTTACATATGTTAAAACCAATTTGGGTTATACAGATCTCCAATTAAGGGAAATTCCTGAAGCTGTACAAAGTTAACGCAAAAGAATCCATACCACCATACTGTCATCAAAACGGTAGAAAGGAAGTAGCAAGACAACATTTGAGTTTAACAATAGACTACAAATCATATTTCCAGAAAGCAGTGAGTAGCCACAGTGACACTACGGTAACTCTAGTTTCTTTTTTTCCATGCCCCTGGAATTGCTGTGTATGTTTTCAAAGTTAATAATAATTAAACAAGAAAAAAGAAAAAAAAAACAGTGCCACTGCGCTCAAAGTGCAAGGTGAAGACTAAATAAACTTGTGGTCCACCACTTAATACGTTTGTGAGGGAACTCAGAGTGTAACTATGTTCCACATGTAAAAAGGATTGCATTTGTTACACATGTGATCAGAATGCTCTGAATGTATATGATTATTTTCTTATAACAGCATGCACCAAGTGTTTTATTTCTTTTCTTGAATGACAATATAATATTTTATCCAATGTACTGCTATATGCTCTCTCTCTCTCTCTCTCTCTCTCTCTCTCTCTCCCCTGTTCCTTTCTCTTAATTGCTTGCTTTTCTCTCCACCTTTAAATTTTGTCTCTTCTTTCATTCTCTCTCTCACTCTCCCTTCTTTTCTCTCCTTCTGTTGGTTTAAACATTACTAATTCCAGGCAGCCAATTCAGTTTTCTAAACCCAGAGGTAAAATTTGAACAAAAACCCCAATGAAAAGGCACACACTTTACTAGAAAAACCTCCTGAGCCTGAATGTAAAAAGGCCTATAAATCGTCTTTTGACTGTAAAAAGGGGATGAGCGATAGGAGAAAAAAGATTCTTGGCTTTAACAAACGAGGCTGGGATCGGGAAGGCTGCTGGAGGCGGGTGAACTTCCTCGCTTACGTCCCATTCTGAGCCCATGAATCAAAATCGAGCTGCTAAAGATTTCAGGGATAATGGAGAAAACAACCTGCTCTCGAGTTTGATAAATTAACGAAGGCACGACACCATACAATTCGGGTGACATAATGGAATGGGCTCAGTGATATGTTCGTGTCAGTATAAATAGGCAGAGTCTCCGGAGCTGGAATGCATAACGCAACATGATCGAGGGTTCATTATTGAGAAAGAACCGAACAAATGCGCTCAAATCTTGCGGTCACGTATATCAACTAAAAGCCCTGATTTCCACCAGGAAGGATCACAGACATTGAGAGAATGCCAGAAAAAATTGTGTTTTCTTTCAAAACTGTGGAAAAGGTAGCAACACCCTGAAGAAATGTTCACAAAACAAAGATCATGGTAAAAACAGGCTTAGTGATTTTGCCCAATTATGTGAGGTTACACGTAAAATCTATCATTTTATAGAAAACAGTTGAAAGTTTTATTGCATGAAACTCTACAAGACCTAATGGAAATAAAATTACATGGTTGGAGAAATAAGAATAAAAAAACTCAAGCAATATTATTCAAAGATCCATTTACTGGATTTATACTGCGTCATAGGTGAATGTTTTATTCTAGTTGATTTTGTTTTCTGTAAAAGCAGCTTTGATTGCAGATCCAGATTGTCTCTATATCGAGGTGCTTATTTTAATAACTTATCATTCTAACACATGCTCTTAGTATAATAAACCAAATTGCAAATACAGTACGTGTTATTCAGTAAGAAGACTGTGATTTATGAGAGAAAAAGAGAGTCTGAGAAAGAAACAATTGTTCATATTTGTTATAATGTTAAAGATATTTGAAACTAACTTGTTTCACACATTTTACAGAAAGGAACATTATTTCTAACCAATTATTGCAGTATAAGAGGAATAAAGCACTACAGGCTCTTAATTGCATGAGGCTGCACTTCATCCTACTATCCTATTTTTATAATAAAAATGAGTATTTCCTTACTGCACCAACATGAATGTAGCAGGATACTATCCACATCTGGTCTTTGTAACTCAGCTAGATGTTTAGCCTACAGTGAAAAAGCTTCAATGCTATTTCAATTTATTTATTTTTAATGTTTTACTAAGATTTTTATAAGTAATTTAACATTGCTTTTACATCATTGTCAATATATAAGCTAGCATTAGCACGATTTTACACACATTTCTTGGCGCTTTACCAAATTGAATAGACATTCAGCGACAGACGAGGGCGGGTTTCCCTTCAGAATCTGGTTCCTCTCAGGATTTCTTCCTTATGCCATCTCAGGGAGTTTTTCCTTCCCACAGTCACCACTGGTTCGCTCATTGAATAAATGTAAAAAACATTAAATAAAATTATAAGGAACAAACTTATTCAGCACCTGCAGGTGCTTATTAATGCTTTATATCTGCAAAACTGCTTTGAGACAACGTCCATTGTTAAATGTGATCTACAAATAAAAATAAATGTAATTAATATTTATAAAAGCTTAAAATTACATGGACCAATTTTTTTTTTTTTTTTTAAATGACATTCGTCAATAGTGAAAGACAATTCCATATTCTTAAACATTTTCATTTCTATTGAATACATTTGTATATTTAAAGATTTTATTTTGAGAGTTTTACATGCTTATATATATTTTTTTTTCTAGTGTACAGCACTGCACCCAAAGAGGTGACAGAGATGAGGAGGAGGAGGAGAACAGGAATTGCCTGAAAAGGCAATCAGGCGCAGACAAAGAGAGAAAGATGCTAAAATTCAAGCTGCAATCAGCGGCCTTTGTACTCCCAGCTAAGCCTGATGACGGTGGCTCTCAACATTGCACACACACATTGAATACAAAAAAAATCTCTTCCTCTGCCTCGTTTTGGCTTTTTTTGGAGTGCGGGTTAAAGTGGCAGCAGTTGGGAAAAGAAAATCCACGTGACTTGACATGACATGTCTAATTACACTGCTTTCACTCTGAACCAGGATGATTTAGGAAGAGGATAATCACCAAACTAAATCTAGGGGTTGGGTAGAGTCACGGCTACCGCACTATAAACTCGACTGAGGAGGACCCAGATGTGACCTTTTTAGATGATTAACATTATCTTTTATCCTTTTTTTGGTTTTGGATCAGGGATGCAGGTTCCTACATAAGAAATAATGTTTTTTTTTCAGTTTTCAAAAGAAGAACGCTTTCAAATACTAGAGACCACGTCTCACAAAAAATGCATAATTTGTTTAGTTTCTATGTAGTTAAACTGATTCAAAATAAAGCAACAGCACTATGAGTTTATGGCTTATGCAAATTAGATAAAGCAATTAATCCAAACAATTTGCACGATTGATTCCTCTAACAACATTTTATGTTGGGTCATAAAACATGTCCCTACCTGCAATTAGTTCCTGTGACTCAGAAACAAATAGGAAACATACAGTCGTGTCCATGCATATTTGGACAATAGCAATTTTTGTAACTTTGCTTCGGTACACCATTACAATGGATTTGATATGCAGCAATCACATTGTGCCTGGTGCTGATAATTTCGGCTTTAATTTCAATGGGTTTAACAGAAATACTACATTACCAATTTCAGCCATTATTACATAGTACCCAGGCCCAAAAGTTTAACACACTAACAGTCAAAAATATTAGGATACATTTTTATATTTAGTCTGACTATGCACCAATCAGGCATAACATTATGACCACTGACAGGTGAAGTAAATAACACTGATTATCTCATCATCATGGCTGTGTTAGAGGAGTAAAGAAAAGAGTGCAGGCAGGGTAGAGTAAGAGGAGAAGAGTGGCAGGAGTGATTTGTGATAAAAGGGTATCTGCAAGAGTGAAAGGAAAAGTTTATAGGACTGTGGTGAGTCCTGCGATGTTGTATGGTTTAGAGACAGTGGCATTGAGTAAAAGACAGGGGGAGGCGCTGGAGGTAGCAGAGTAGCAGACGATGGACAGGATTAGAAATTAGTTTATTTTCTAAACTAATTTCTAGAGGGACAGCGCATGTAGGACATTTTGGAGACAACGTTAGAGAGCCGCCATTGAGATGGTTTGAACATGTGCAGAGGAGGGACATGGGGTATATCAGTAGAAGAATGCTGAGGATGTAGCAACCAGGAAGGAGGAAAAGAGGAAGGCCAAGGAGGAGGTTTATGGATGTGGTGAGGGAAGACATGCAGGTAGTCGGTTTGAAAGAGGTAGATGTAGAGTACAGACAGTTATGAAGATGGATGATCTGCTGTAGCGACCCCCTAATTGGAGAAGCCAAAAGAAGAAGATCTCTTCATCATGGCACCTGTTAGTGGGTTCGATATATTAGGCAGCAAGTGAACATTTTGTGCTTAAATTGGATGTGTTAAAAGCGAGTGAGTGATTGGAGCAAATTTCACAAGGGCCATGCCTAGATGACTGGTTTAGAGCATCTTGAGCAACTGCAGCTCTTGTGGGATTTTCCCAGTCTGCAATGGTCAGTATCTATCAAAAGTGGTTCAAGAAATAAACAGTGGTGAACCAGCGACAAGTGATGTCAATCGACACAAGTATTGTGGCTAGATAATGTGAATGCAGGGTAACGCTACATAAAGCTGGGGAAAAGCCCTAGTGTGGTGGGTATAATCCTTTCTTTATTTTTTAATTCTCACAATGTAGCATTTTGAGAAGGAGTCTTCAGTGTCAAAGTTTCGTCAGAGGTAATATCGTAACTTTTACAACACAAGTATTTCTTTGGAATGGAGACTGATGGAGTTAAAGCTTTTTTTTCTGTTTAACATAAAAAATACTGGAAACACTTGTTTCATGATCAACCTACAATATTAAACGTGACTTTTAACTATCAACCTTGTGTATTTCAATAACAAATTTTACAAATTACAAATGACATAAGGTGATTTAATTTATTAAATGTTAACATGAATAATTTTCCCTTGAAAAGCTGCTGACAAATGTTTCTAGCACTAGCATAATTGTGACAGACTTTAACCTAGTAAGAGTTAAGTTTTAATTAGTAGTCATTAAACAAAATTTTTTTTTCATGAATAAGAATAAAATAAAGTATTGAAAGGGGATGTCAGTATACCATGGGTGTTTAAGTATGCCCTCAGTGAGCAATCATTCGGTTATGCTAATTATATACACACACACACACACACACACACACACACACACACACAAAAACATAAAAGTCTGTTTCTTTCTTAAATAAAAAAAAAACAATGCAATTCCAGTCAAAGCAAAAACTCCATTAGGAGATTCGCCTCACGTTTTTCACTCGCAGAAATAAGCTACGGTGTTTTACGCCTCTGCTTCTTAGTCGGTACCTTTGGTGCATTTTAATTACGCGAGCAAAATTAAAATTCATGCAGTGGCTTATCAGGCAGCAGCACCAAACAATAACAATAAAAAATGGCTCATAAAGTGCAGTCGATTTATTGAGCAGCCGATTTGATGGCTCCTGCAAGATTTTAAGTTACTAATCAACATTCACTCTTCTCTGTTTGTGAGTGTATATATATATATATATATATATATATATATATATATATATATATATATATATATATATATATATATATATATATATATATACACACACATATATATATATACACACACACATATATATATATATACACACACACATTATATATATATATATATATAATTTTATGTGTGTGTGTGTGTGTGTGTGTGTGTGTGTCAAGTCAAGTCAAGTCAAGTTTATTTGTATAGCGCTTTTCACAACAGACATTGTCTCAAAGCAGCTTTACAGAAAACAACAGTGAAGGTGAATGGTGTGCGTTTATCCCTGATGAGCAGCCGTGGCGACAGTGGCAAGGAAAAACTCCCTTAGATGATATGAGGAAGAAACCTTGAGAGGAACCAGACGGAAGGAGTGCTTCTGCAAGTACTACTTAACTCAGGTTCTCAGGACTATTAAAAGTTAAGGAACTTTAGTTTGGGTCTAACTTCAGCTTTATAAAATAAAATCATAAAATATACCAGTGTACCGTGTGATAGCGAACGTCCATGCTGTCATTGTGCTTGTTGCCATAGAGACTGATTTCTCTGTTTACTTCACTATTTGCAAATCACTTTGCTCAATAGACGGATGTAAAAGGAGAGGATAATTGTGGTGCTTCTGAAAATACAGCTAGATTTTTAGATCTCATCGCTAATCAGTGATTGATTTCAGAATTGATCGATACATCAAGTGTTCAGTTCAGTAAGTTCATGACCTGAGAGCAGCTACTGTTTCTCCAATCATATTGATGACCTACCTTTATGATTAGAGGGTTTAAATCTGCAGTGACTGCAAATTTCCAACTCTGCAAACTTACAATTAAATTACATTTCTATCTATTTATCATTTCATCGGTTTCCTTTTTTAAAGATGTTGTATCATACAAACTAGGGATCTAGGTAGACAATCTAGGTAGCACAGCCATGAACTAGGGATGAGCAAAGTAACAAAAATTTAGTATTGTGATATAAAGTTTTGGGCAAAAATATCTGAAAGCTATGGTGGCTGAGAAGTGCAAAACACATTAACAAATCCGAAAACAAAATAACAAATGCAAAAACAAATTAACAAATTCAAAAACAAATTAACAAATCCAAAGCCGTTGTAACGTGTTGAGTCAGGGTGAAGGGAGAGATCGCTTCTGGCATGCTATTCCCAAAATACCGCTATGCTCCTAAAGGAAGCGCAACATATTTCACCCGTTACACCGTGTGTAACGTGTCTTTCGTTAAAGCCTGTGTAAAGTACATTAGTGTAGACACTTATAGACAGGTGCGGCTTATTTATGTTAAAAATAACAATATTTGTAAAATTCAGTGGGTGTGGTTTATATATGGCTGCGCTTTATAGTCTGGAATTTACGGTAACTTAATACATTTTTTTTTTTCTTTTCATGTTATTTAAATCTTTCATTTGATTTTACTATTATAAACTGCAAGCAAACAATTTCCTTATGAAATCCATAAAGTATTTTGATTCTGAAAAACGCACTACAAATAATATACATTTTTTTTTATATATTTGTATTCATTTAAGAAAAATTTTCCCTTTTCTTATTGTTATAGACAGCCTTTTCTTCACTAGCCTCTCTTTTTTTAACTTAATATGACTATGAGTCTATCATGTTATAAGATACACCACATAGCCTTCTACATGTTCACCTCTATGCTGCAAAGCACTTATAATGGAGACTCCTTCCTACTAAACACTTAATAAACATCTCTTAACAGAAATATTTACCATTACAACAGTTAGACATCTGTCCATGTGGAGCATCCACCACATAAGTCACTTTTTCACATATTCTGTTTTGCGTGTGAGATGGATGTGACCGAGCGTCCTTCAGTTTCTGAGGGCTCACAGGAACTGCTAGATTAATCTATCATGTCACATCCTAAGGCCTGGAGAGACACAGTGACACTGTTAAATGTGTAAACCTTTTGTAGTCACTATGTCTTGTGCAGCTTTGTTTGATTCTTCTTGAACTTCCTTTGAAAAATTCCAGCGAATGTTTGTGCTCTGTGCAACTATTTGCTTTTAAATATTTACTATGGGTGTGTCTCAATCCGCTTTCTATGCACACTTGATTGTAAATGAATATACACTAAACACAAAGTATAAAATTATTAATATAAAAGTTAAATTTTACCTTTGATAATATTATGATCCGCTGTGGAAACCCTGAACGGGCGCAGCCGAAAGAACAACAACTACAACAGTAACACACTGCTTACATTTGGACCAGAAAAAAAAAGCTATTTGGAATTTTAGAGGCAAATGTTTCAGTGCACTTTAAAGACTCAGCAATTTAAGATGCACATTATATTTGTAGCTGTAAGTCTGTTAAAATTGTCGATTTGAACATTTGCTTGTCATGAACTGCAAGGTAAAAAATGCTAACACAGGACTCATAAGCAAAATGTTAGCAAAATCATTGTAACTACATGTTACAATCTACAGTGGTGGATGAAGTACATAAACCATGTACTGTACTATAAAAGTAGAGATACAGTAGCTAAAATATTACTCCAGGTAAAGTATAACTTTCTTTCGGCTTCTCCCATTAGGGGTCAAAAAGTAAAAGTACAAAAATATTTGCCTTCAAATGTACTTATGTATCCAAAGTACTATGATTTATTATGGCTATAATGTTCCTATTATCATTTTTGTAAGACTCTTGCTTAATTAACTCAGTTTATGTAAAAAATACTCTAATGTTACTGTTACATTAGATTGAACACCAATCTATTAATAGAATCATATCACATAGTCAAACACTAATTGATATCTATTAAAATAATCATGTGCCCAAAACCTGTTGCTGTTGAACTAACACTGAACTGTATGTTGGTGATAAGTAGATACCACCAAATGGCAATTAATACCAGTTCTCTACCCTGATTGGTGGATTGCTGTGTGTTTGACCAGTTACATTTTTATCCGCTCATAAATAAAAAAAAATGACTGATTTTGCAAAATGTAGTTGAAAGAAAAAGCAAGAGATTTGACTTTGAAATGTGGTAAACTTAAAGAAAAAAGTCTCCCCAAATGGAAAATCTTCAGGAAAGTACAGCTATGCAAAAAAAAAAAGCTATTTAAGTGTCTATCACTGATAATCTATAATAATAAACTTTCAATCATCAATAATATTGGCAGTACAGCTACACTATGCATTTGTATCAATACAATTTAAAAACCTAATAAAAAGCTTCTGAAAAAAATGGAAATATTCTTTATTTGTAGATTAAGTGTTACTATTAATATAGTGTTCATTCAGTCAAACAAGATTGTGTGCATTCAGATTCACGTTAATTTGATTGTTTAATATCATAAACCTTTTTGCATCCGTATTAGGTAAATGTGGTGTTGCTGTAAACAGATTGCTACAGTGTAAACAGAGTATGTAAATATGAATTAGAGTAAATACCTGGCAGTGTAATTAAATAATGGCTATGTACAAATACGAAGACACAAAATACAGAGCTATTAGAACATTACAACTCTCCTTATATTAGGACACAGAGTTTGTTTTTTTTTCTTAAGGTTATATACAGTGAACTAGATCATCTCAAAAAATGGCACAATGTTAGCAGGTGCAGCAGTGACAGCTCTGAATAGAAACGTATCACTGAGTCCATCTGGATATTAGCATTTTAAACAGTGCATCTCCTGCAAACAGGGTAATAAAAATAGGTTATCTATTGAAGAAATAGGCCAAGAATATGTAAGAATCCGAAGCCGCATGAAACCAAGAGGCTTTTTTTTATGAGTGTTGAGGGATCTGATTTTCAGTTATAAATCGCTTCCATCAAACCACATGGCTGCAATGACAAACAACTACAGAGAGTTATGGTCTACATTCCCCATCTGCTGGCACCATTATTGAAAAAAGCCAACCTGCTTGTGTGTGTGAGGGTGTGGGGGTGTGTGTGTGTGTGTAGGTATGCCGCCTTCCATTCCAATTTCCCAAGGAGAATTTACCCATAATGCAATGATGTATTCCATCAGCACGACTTCGGCTAAGCATGACTGCCTTTCTAGGGCAGAAGCAGGAAAGAAAGAAAAAAAAAGGCAGCCCAAATTCGCCTATTGAAGAGATTAATAAGACTCAATTTCAGATATCCAGACGACTTCTCTCATTCTCAGTCTGCTCTGTTTTTACTTTTGCATTCTCCTGCAACTCTTTTGTCCTTTAAACACTTTCAGGGACAAATACTGTAGTTGAAATAAAACCTTTAAATGTTCTCCCTTGTCACGTTTGCGCAGCCGTCATTTTTACAACTATACTGTATAAAATAGATAAATATTTATTTTACAATAGGTTTTAGTCAATGCAATTAAATATGTTTAAAAAAATATTTTTATAATTTAATGATCGCTTCTAGTGAAAATTTAAGGGGGCAGTTTTGGATTTAAAATGGCAATGTCTCATGTGACTTGAGACCAAGCCTAAGAAAATAGCACTCTCCAGCTTTCTGTTTTGTTCGACTGGTCAAGACTTTGAGCTCATAAGGCTCAACTGAATCTAAACAACCGCATCAAAATCCACCTCTAAAAAGTAGCGCAAAAACTCATTCTACAAATAGATCAATATAAAGGCACTGTCTCAGAAAGCATAACGCTCTAGTGAAGAACAGACTCTGGAGAACACTATGTAATCTGAGACCTGTTCAGTCGATCAGAGTGACACTTCTAGGACGATGGGCGGGGTCAAAGGTCGTCCCGCCTCACAGTCTGATTCTGTCAACCATGCTGAAGTGGAGGAGAGTGTGGCAACAGCAGGACAAGCCCCTAGAGCACTGAGCTGAGTTAACGCTAACAGGTGTGTGTATGTGTGTGTGTGTATATATGTGTGTCCTGAAAAAACCTTAAGAAATACTTTATGTTTTGCAGTTGTTCAAGTTTGCTTAAGTGTTATATTCTCTCTCTCTCTCTCTCTCTCTCTCTCTCTCTCTCTCTCTGTCTATATATATATATATATATATATATAAACCCAGCCATTAGGGTTGAACAAGCCAGTGCACTCTTAGTCCCAGGCCCAGATAAATGGGAAGGGTTGCGTTAGTAAGTGCATCCACCGTAAAACATGTGCCATCACGAATTACATTTTCATACCAGATCGGCCCGGGTTACCAACGACCGCCACAGATATTGTTAGCCAACAGGGTACTGGTGGAAATTGGGCTACTGTTGGCCGAATGAGAAGAAGAAGAGGAGGAAGACCTCTCCAGAGATGGCAAGGAAAGGAGAAGTGTAGGAGAGTGGAGATTAGAGTGGGCACTTTAAATGTTGGTACTATGACTGGTAAAGAGAGAGAGGTAGCTGATATGATGGAGAAGAGAAAGGTAGATATGTTGTGTGTTCAGGAGACCAAGTGGAAAGGGAGTAAGGACAGCAACATTGGAGGTGGATTTAAACAGTTCTTTCATGGTGTGAATGGAGAGAGAAATAGTGTAGGGGTGATTCTGAAGGAAGAGTGCATTAAGGGTGTAGAGGAGGTGAAGAGAGTTTCTGATAGAGCAATGAACATGAAGCTGGAAGTTGAAGGGGTGATGATGAATGTCATCCAAATGCTTCACAAGTTGGTAATGAGATGGAAGAGAAAGAAAGATTCTGGAGTGAGTTAGATGAAGTGGTAGAAGGTGTACCTAGGAAAGAACAATTGGTGTTTGGGGCAGACTTGGGCATAATGGGCATGTTGATGAAGGGAACAGAGGTGATGAGGAGGTGATGGGTAGGTATGGCCTTAAAGAGAGGAATGTGGAAGGGCAGATGGTGGTAGATTTTGCTAAAAGGATGGAAATGGCAATGGTGAACACTTATTTTAAGAAGAAGGAGGATCATAGGGTGACATATAAGAGTGGAGGAAGGTGCACACAGGTGGAGTATGTTCTATGTAGGAGATGCAACCTGAAGGAGATTGGAGACTGGTGTTGGCTGGGGATAGTATAGCTAGACAGCATTGGATGGTGCTCTGTAGGATGGCTTGGAGGTGAAGAAGAAGAGAAGGAGAGTGAGGACTGAAAGAAGAATAAGATGGTGGAAACTGAAGGAGGAAGAGTGTAGTTTGAGATTCAGGGAAGAGATCAGACAGGGGCTCGGTGGTGGTGAAGAGGTGCGGGATAATTGGGCAACTACTGCAGAATAAGAGAGACAACTATAAAGGTACTTGGTGTGACATCTGAAAATAGAAAGGAAGACAAAGAGACATGGTGGTGGAATGAGGAAGTGCATTAGAGCATAAGGAGAAAGAGGTTGGCAAAACAAAATTGGGATTTACAGAGTGATGAGAAAAGTAGGCAGGAGTACAAGGAGATGTGGCAGCAGGTGAAGAGGGATGTGGCAATAGCTAAGGAAAGACATATGAGGAGCTTTATGTGAAGTTGGACAATAAGGAAGGAGAAAAGGATTT
The DNA here is from genome assembly GCF_946808225.1 of Silurus aristotelis. Taxonomy (NCBI): domain Eukaryota; kingdom Metazoa; phylum Chordata; class Actinopteri; order Siluriformes; family Siluridae; genus Silurus; species Silurus aristotelis. Next base: position 8,154,187 of record NC_139600.1, on the reverse strand, counting down.
GTACCGATTGGCCAGGCAGAGGGAGTGATCTGAGAAGGATGTGCTGTAAGTTAGAGCAATAACGGATGCAGTAGTAAATGTGTTGACTAGTGAGGAGAGTGTGTTGAGAAGGTGGAGGGAATATTTTGAGCAGCTGATGAATGAGGAAAATGAGAGAGAGAAGGTTGGATTGTGTGAAGCAGGAAGTGGATAGGATTAGTAAGGAGGAAGTGAGAACAGCAATTAGGAGGATGAAGAGTGGAAAGTCGGTTGGCCCAGATGACATAACAGTAGAAGCATGGAGATGTTTAGTGGAGTGGAGTTTTTAACAAGATTGTTTAACAAGATTCCAGAAGGTGAGAGTATGCCTGAGGAATTGAGAAGTAGTGTGCTGGTACAGATCTTTTTTTAAATAAGGGAGATGTGCAGACCTGCAGTAACTACAGGGGAATAAATTTGATCAGTCACACCATGAAGTTATGGGAAAGAGTATTGGCAGCCTTTGTGGAATGCTTAGTGGAATGCTTTGAGGATGTTGATGGAGAAGTATAGAGAAGGTCAGAAGGAGTTGCATTGTGTGTTGTGGATTTAGAGAAAGCGTACGACAAAGTGCCGAGTGAGAAGTTGTGGTATTAAATAAGGAAGTCGGGTGTGTCAGAGAAGTATGTGAGGGTGGTGCAGGACATGTATGAGGACAGTGTGAAAGCAGTAAAGTGTGCAGTAGGAACGACAGACTGGTTCAAGGTGAAGGTTGGACCTCATTAAGGATCGGCCCTGAGCTTTCCTGTTTACACTGGTGATGGACAGATTGATGGATGAGGTCAGGCAGGAGTTTACATGGACTATGATGTTTGCGGATGATATCGTGATTTGTGGTGAGAGTAAAGAGCAGGTTAAGAAGAGCATGGAGAGGTGGAGGTATGCTGGAGAGAAGGGAAATGAAAGTCAGTAGGAGTAAGACAGAGTACATGTGTGTGAATGAGAGGGAGGGCAGTGGAGGGGTGCGGTTGCAGGGAGAAGAGGTGGAGAAGGTAAAGGAGTTCAGGTACCTGGGATCAACAGTGCAAATTAATGTAAAGTGTGTAAGAGAAGTGAAGAAAAGAGTGCAGGCAGGGTGGAGTGGGTGGAGAAGAGTGATAGCAGGAGTGATTTGTGATAGAAGGGTATCTGCAAGCGTGAAAGGGAATGTATAGGACTGTGGTGAGACCTGTGATGTTGTATGGTTTAGAGACAGTGGCAATGACTAAAAGACAGAAGGCAGAGCTGGAGATGGCAGATGTGAAGATGTTGAGATTTTTATTGGGAGTGACGAGGATGGACAGGATTAGAAACAAGTTCAGCGCATGTAGGACGTTTTGGAGACAAAGTGAGGGAGGCGCGATTAAGATGGTTTGGTCATGTGAAAAGGAGGGACATGGGGTATATCGGTAGATAAATGCTGTGGATGGAGTCGCCAGGAAGGAGGAAAAAAGGAAGGCTAAGGGGGAGGTTTATTGATGTGGTGAGGGAAGACATGCAGATATTTGGTTTGAAAGAGGCAGATGTAGAGGACAAAGTAGTGTGGAGAAGGATGATCCGCTGTAGCAACCCCTAACGGAAGCAGCCGAAAGAAGTAGGAGATACATCCATCAGGCATAACATTATGACCATCTGCCTAATATTGTGTTGGTTCCCCTTTTGCTGCCAATACAGTCCCGACCAGTCGAGCATGAACAGCATTAACTTCTCCAGCAGTTACATTAGCTACAGGAGCTCGTCTGTTAATTCGGACCACACCGTCCAGCCTTGGCTCCACACGTGTATCAATGAACCTTGGCCGCCCATGACCATGTCGCCGGTTCAGCACTGTTCCTTCCTTGGACCACTTTTGATAGATACTGAACACTGCAGACCGGGAACATCCCACAAAAGCTGCAGTCGTCTAGCATTCACAATTTGTCCCTTATCAAACTTGATAAAATTTAAGCTTGCCCATTTTTCCTGCTTCCAACACATCAACATTGAGGACAAAATATTCTTGGTGCCTAATATATCCCACCACTAACAGGTGCCATGATGAAGAGATAATCAGTGTTATATACATACAAACATTCATATAGAGTGCTGCAAAAAGAACAAGTTTTTGAAATTGGTAGTAGTTGGGAAGGGGGAAGTCGGTGACCACCCCACACCACCTGTGAGTAGTTCAGGGGGTAAGGTTTTAGTAGCCATGGTGCAGTGGGATGAGGAGCATTGCATTTTTTCGCCATCAAGCAGTTTTTAGAAATAACGATTCCATTGTTACTGTCCAACATTTCAGCAATGTCCTTAAGCCCCCACGTTCACCAGATTGCTCCGTCTGCGATTTCTATCTTTAGGGCTACCTCAAATCAAAAGGTCTATGTTCAAAAACCTTAAACAGTAGACAAGCTGAAAGCTGCCATTCACGAAGAAATTGCAACTGTGCCAGAAGAAATGTTGGTAAGTGCGATGCAGCTATACATATATCATTTATTGGTATAGCTGTATTTTATTCTTAATATAGTTTGCAGGTTCTATATATAATAAACCACTTTATATGATAAAATGCCTTCTATTTATGCAGTTGTGATTAAAAGACTTTCTGTATATTCTGCATATCAGTGTTAAATGCATTTGTGCAGAAAACAATTCACCTAATGTTTTCCTAATTTTGCTCACCTACAATGAAAGGTTTTAAAAATCTTACATCCCTGTACTGCGCATAGATAGCCACAGGCTCAGAGTACCACAGGAATTTGATCTTGAACATAAAAATTTAATCTTTACAGTTCAAAGCAATTGAATCTTTGGCCTGTATCATTTCTGTATCACATAACTTTGATTTGATTTCATGTAAGTACGAGTGAACTTTTTATCCCCCATTCAAATAAAATGCAATCTGAATTTTGCACAAAGTCACATTCTTTTATAACTACAGTATCAATCTGGATAGCAGGCACAATCTAGTTTTTCAGGGGGCTGTATTTAGGTTGTTGAATGGGTCACGTCACTGTGTCACATGCCAAAAAAATACAGTACCGTTTCTTTGATTGTCTCCATTTTCTAAGTCCACACAATACCACTAAAATGCCATTTTTCAATGTATACACTTGAGCGGTGTGAGACGCATAGACAGAATGCCAAAATGTAGAAGAAAAAGATGGGTACACCACTGAGTGCCTCCTTCTTGGTTCAGTCATTGACCTGCTACATACAACACTAGTGCAAAAATGCCTACTAGAAAGTCCAGGCAAGCTATATTCATTATAATACCAATCATTATCATAATCATCATCATCATGATTGTGTATACTTTTCAGCCGGTATGTATACCAAAGAATATCTCGAATAGGTCAAGGGTATAAAATCTGAAACACCAATCTGTCTTGTGCTCTATCCATTTTCTGACTGGCAGTTTCACTGGTAGCCATATATATCTCTCCCTCTCTCTCTGTCTCTCTCTCTCTCACTCTCTATCCTTCATTACATGTATTTCCTTTCAGTTGTCTAATGCAAGTGTAATCCTGTGTCCATGTCTCAGCAGGTCCAAATCCAGCTGTGCAAAGCTTTAATATAGACACGGGTTTCATAATAAACGGCTGTGGAAACACACTGCCCCCTGCTGGACGGGCGAGCTACAACTACATGTCTTGCCACAGGGCGTTTAAAAAATAAAATATATATGTATATAAATTTAAAAGACAGATTTAGGTATACACGCGTCGGATATGGCGAAAATAATTACGACTATTCACCCTAAAATAATATATCAGGTATCAGTCTGTCTGCAGTCGGAATGCAGGTCATCTTCAACCGAGTTCACTTCCTGTTTGTTGTTTATTTACCGATTTCTCACGTGTATCTTACCTGAATTCGTGTAGGGCTGGGGCAGGAACCTTATTATTTTGTCTTCATTTCACCAATGGGATTGCTCTAAATTAATGTATACAGCAACCTCTTTCTTAGTGGCAAACACACCTGATTCAAGTAATTACCTTATTAGCGGGAGTCCATTTAATGTAATTTATTTGCAGACATTGTCTCAAAGCAGCTTTACAGAAAAGAGTTATAAAGTTGAAATGCATACGTTTACTGCCTATAAATGTTTTCCTTATAATTATAAGTTTATCCCTGAGTGATCCAGTGGTGACTGTGGCAAGCAAACACTCCCTGACATGGTATAGGGAAGAAACATTGAGATGAACCAAACTCAAACTGGAACTTAATGGATCTTTAGGCTGTTCATATGGAACCATCCACAGCTGGTCTCTAGTTAAAGAAAACCCCATCCAGATTTAGGGATGCATTGGGCAGATCCAAACAGAAGAAAGGGACAGGAGCACTGGTCACTGGGTGACAGGGAGAGAGAAATAAGGATTATTAAGCATTCTCATTGTTACATAAATGTTTAAAAAAATACTGTACAGTGCAAGCAGGGTGTCCAGTAAATGCCCAAATGTTTAATGCATAATACCTTTAATCCAGCAAGAGCAAGAGGCTGGAAATGTGTGATTTCCTGCACTTATTTAATAAAATATACCTCATATATAAATGCTGAGATTATTATTGGCAGTAGTTCAACAGCCTAAAGATCGATTTATGTACTGAGCAATTTAAGAACTTTGAGGTTGGATTTGGACTGTGGTTAACATCAAGAGTCTACTACAATGGCTTAGGAACACATGCTGCATTTAATCGTCTATCACTGCACACCTTAACTTAATAATGGCACTGAATGACTGGATATTCAGTGCCACCCAAATGAGAAGGAGTTCCCTTTTGAGTCTTATTCCTCTCAAGGATTCATGCTATCTCATGTAGTTTTTTACTTTCAGTAGCCCCTGGCTCGCTCATTCAGGACAAACACATAATTATAAGGAACAAACAATATCTATTGTTGAAAGTGCTCTACAAATAAAAATGAATTCATGCCATTTTGCATGACTTTAGTCTGTAAACTCATAGAAATCAAATGCATCTGAAGCATTCTCGCAAAATACAAATAAAATACACAATGTGTGTGTATGCACCAATCACAAATACACTCACAGTTCAATTTATTAGGAACACATATCCACCGTAATGTCCCATAGTTACCTGATCAGATTCTTCACATTTTTTCACTGTCCGGAGCCTTTATATTATAAATATTATAAATATTAACATATTTATCTGCACTTGTCAGTTTGCACAATTGCTACTATTTGCAGTTCTGGTAGTTGCTACACTGCATTTTGCATTTTGCATTTCCATCCATCCATCCATCCATCCATCCATCCATTCATCCATTTATCTATCTATCTATCTATCTATCTATCTATCTATCTATCTATCTATCTATCTATCTATCTATCTATCTATCTAGTGTTTTTCACAGTGTATGTTGATATACATTCGTATATTACCATTCGTACCACTGCACCTACAATGGTCAGCCATCACATTAAACCAAATGGCAATACTGTGTAGGTTCATTTTGTGCTGCCAAAACATCTCTTCATCGACTGGCTTTGACTCCAGTTCTCACTCCCCAGTGTTCTGTATTGTGGAAAGATTTATGATCAAACTCTTGATGTCACCCAAATGAGGATGGGTTCCCCTTTTGAGTCTGGTTCCTCTCAAGGTTTCTTCCTCATAACATCTAAGGGAGTTTTTCCTTGCCACAGGCTTGCTCATCAGGGATAAATGCACACCATTCACCTTGACTGTTGATTTCTGTAAAGCTGCTTTGAGACAATGTCTGTTGTGAAAAGCACTATAGAAGTAAACTTGACTTGACTCCACAAGGTGTGACCTCTGAAGGTGTGATGTGGTATTTGGTGGCAAGACATTGACAGCTGCCTGTGAATTGTGAGAAGGGGCCTCTGTGGCTTGGACTACTGAGGAACTTGGGGGACAAGACAACACCTTGAACTCTTTTTTCGTGTTACTCAATTTAGTTTTTTCTTCCACATGGTTGAGAACAATCCAGGTTTCTCAGCACAACTTTGCCCAAAACGTCACATATGCGCTGTATATATATATATATATATATATTTATATATATACACAGATATAGCTATATATGGGTGAAATGACAATAAAAGCTTCTTGACTTGACTTGACCTGACACTGCCTCCATCGACTGACCATCTTCACATAATGCATCCTTGTGCTATTTCTTTCCCAGGTGTTCTGACATTTCTATCATAGCCAGCATTACCTTTTCAGCAATTTGATCTACAATAGCTCTTCTGTGAGATTAGACCAAACGGCCTAGCTTTTACTATACCCATTCATCAATTATCCTGTTACCTTTATATACTAACCCCTGTGGGGACACCTCAAAACTCCTGCCGTTCTGGATAGGCTTTAAGTCAGTTATCTAGCCATCACAATTTTGTCCTTGTCATAGTGGATCACGTTATTTGTTCTGCTTCCAACACATCAATTTCGATGCCTAATATATCTCAACCTTTGACAGGTTGTCACTGTAACGAGATAATCAATGTTATTCACTTCACCTGACAATGGTTTTTATGGTGCGGCTGATTGGTATAATTGCTCATTATGACTGACTTGCTGTACAAGTGTACAAATTACAAGTGAACAAAGTATGAATCATTTCAAAGCAATTCAAAGTCCATGACAATAAAACCAGCCTTGAGGAGAAGTGGCCTCATTCTGTTTTACTTTTCTGTGTGCATTTGAGACATAGTTCTGTTTTTCTGTTATTTTCGAGAGCGGTGTGCACACACTGACCAATCTCACAGACTCACAAATATAACACAATTCATTTAACTAGAAATAGTTTTAAGGATGGATATTGCTGATGATGAATAAAACACTTACACTGACCAGATATAACATTATGACTTTATAACATGATGAGTGGTAAAGTGAATAACATTGATTTGCTCTTCATCATGGCACATGTTAGATGGTGGTATATGTTAGTCAGCAAGTAAACATTGTGTCCTCAATGTTGATGTGTTAGAAGCAGGAAAAATGGGCAAGCATCTGCAACAGTGGTGAACCGGCAAAAGGGTCATGGGCAGCCAAGGCACATTGATGCATGTGGGGAGTGAATGCTGGACCATGTGGTCCGGTTTAACAGACAAGCTCCTGTAGCTCAAATTGCTGAAGAAGTTAATGCTGTTGATGCTCGACAGGTCAGAACTGTTTTGGCAGCAAAAGAGGGACTAACACAATATTAGGCAGGTGGTCATAATGTTATGCCTGAAAGGTGTAAGTGTGTGCTTATTGGTGTGCTTCCTTTCCTTTTCTCCCAAAATAGCATGTCTCTACTAGTGTTTTATTCTTAGATGTCACAGATGTAATAATAAAAATATGAACATGTTGATATAGTATTAAATGTCCGGATAATAATTGTTCAGTGTTTGCACTGAATGCTACAGCATGCCCGAGTGTTCAGTTTGACGTAGTGATACATTGACGTCCACACTGGAATAAAAAATAATATTCTAGGAATGCAGTAACAGCATACCTTAGTGCTCTGAGCTTAGAAATTCTAACATGCCTAATGGGCTGTGGATGCTAGAAGGATGTGACATTGGCTAGCACAGTTATGCTAGCTTCATTCACATTAGCATATGGCTGAAGTGTCCTTCTTTTGTCACCTACAATTGACAGAAAAGGCCATTAGTCAGCAACTTGTGTGTGTGTGTGTGTGTGTGTGTGTGTGTGTGTGTGTGTGTGTGTGTGTGTGTGTGTGTGTGTGTGTGTGTGTGTGTGTGTGTGTGTGTGTGTTGATCAATACAAAAGAAAAAAAACAGCATCATGACATTGGTGCCCTGCACTCATTAGATGCTTGAGTGCAGCTATTAGGAAAGCAATACAGAGACAGCTTAAACACAGGTCAATAACCTCCACAGAAACATGCTGAGCCGAGATATCCCAGGGCGTGCACGCACAACAAACAAACACACACACACACACACACACACACACACACACACACACACACACACACACACACACACACACACACACACACACACACACACACACACACACACACACACACACACACACAGCAAAAAGCAGATTTTCTTGTTAACTGCAACCTTTAAAAGTCAGATTCTATTGAATTCCATTAGGCTACAGAAGTGTCAAATAGCCTGATTCTGTGTCCCCTTTGAACAAGTAAACACACACACACACACACACACACACACACACACACACACACACATAAATTCACTGTTATGTTCGAATGAAAGTACTGAATATTATTTGAATAGAATAACAGACAATATACCTCTACTAGGGATGGTAACATTCACCGGTGTGTCGGCGTAAAAGTTAACGATGTGATGAATCGATTTGAAAAAGTGTGTATCAGGCACAAGTTGGCATTTGTATTATGCATTGTTTATTAACATATTTGCATTGGTAAAAACCTTTTTTATTTTAATATTATGATTAGTACATGCACTATACTTTTATTATTTAGAAAGTGACCAATAATTTGTGACCAATTAGGAAATCAGATTCAGGAAAAACATTTCTTCCATAATAATTATTTTTATTTATTAGTTTGTTTGTTATATCCACAAATCTTTTCTGCCGCATGGAAAATATATGTGGTTCCAGCAGAGGGCGCTGCTTCCTTACATTTCGATGTGACATCAACATACACTGCCTGTCAAAAAAAAAAAAGTCACACACTAATATTTTGTTGGACCGCCTTTAGCTTTTATTACGGCTAATAATAGCCGTAATAGCTTCTGCAATGTCACAACATTTATTCCCGTCCAGAGCTGCAGTAATTTTTCAAAAAGGTCTTGTATTGATGATGGTAGAGTCGGACCGCTGCACAAAGTCTTCTCCAGCACATCCCAAAGATTCTCAATGGGGTTCAAGTCTGGACTCTATGGTGGCCAATCCATGTGTGAAAATTATATTTTGTGCTCCCTGAACTACTCTTTCACAATTTGAGCCCGATGACTCCTGGCATTGTCATCTTGGAATATGCCTGTGCCATCAGGGAAGAAAAAAATTCATTGATGGAATAACCTGGTTATTCAGTATATTCAGGTGACCTCATTCTTTGGGCACGTAACATTGCTGAACCTGACCAACTGCAGCAACCCCAGATCATAGCACTTCCCCCACAGGCTTGTACGGTAGTCACTAAGCATGATGGGAACATCAGTTCATCCGCCTCTCTCTTGACCCTGATGAGCCCATCACTCTGGAACAGGGTAAACCTGGACTCATCAGACCACATGACCTTCCTCTATTGCTCCAGAGTCAAATTGTAGATTTTGTCCGATTAGCTTCACTGATAAGTGGTTTTCTTAAGGCTACACAGCTATTTATATATGTTTAATATTTTTTTCCGACCACATTTCTTCCTCGAAGATGATTGTTCCCCACAATGGATCCAGTTTAATAATGTGATGGACAGTTCTTAACGCAATTTTAGTAGTTTCAGCAATCTCCTTAGATGTTTTCTTTGCTTGATGATGCCAATGATTTGACCTTTCTGAAACAGATTAAAATGTTTGTCCACGACCACAGGGTGTCTTCCCACATGGTTGTTTAAAAAATGAGAAGCTACTTACTGCATCACTTAGGGTTAAATAACATGTTGCCAGCTGAAACATAATCACCCATGCAGTAATTATCCAATGGGACGCTCTTACCTATTTGCTTATTTAAATCCAGGTGGTGACTTTTTTTAGACGGGCAGTGTATGAGTACATTTTACGTTTTAGTGTTTTGGTATAAAGTTTATCTGTTCCTTAAAACACAGTACGATAACATCATGAATTTTAAATAATAAATAATGTCTTAAAAATAATTTTATAGGCCTGAAAATACAATTTGTTTGATTAAAAATGGGAAGACAAGTCTCTGATTCCCAGATCATCAGTGCTGCACCTCAGCTGCACCTCTAGTCACCAGGTTGTAAAGCTACTCAAGTTTGCAGATGGCATCACCCTCATTGGGCTTATCTCTGATGGGGATGAGTCTACCTGCAGGTTGGAAATTAGCCATGTGGTAGACTGATGCAGTCAGAGAAACCTGGGGCTTCACACCTTCCGAACAGTGGAGATGGTGAAAGGCTTCATGAAGAAACCAGCCTCACTGTGTGACTGCTTCTGACACTCTTTCTGCTTCCTGTGAACCATCATCTCTTAGTTCCTCAAGTGGGAGCAGAACATCAGCTCTCTGATTTAAAAAAAGCACACTAAAGGTTGTACCTCATGTGACAGCTGAAGACGTTCAACCTACTAAAACCTACTGATGGTGATGGTGCTTCTACAACTCATTATTTAGTCCATACTTACCTCGTCCATCATAATCTGGTACACTGCTGCCACTGCGAAAGACAAAGGCAAAGTGCAGTGTGTCTTCCACTCTGTTGAGAAGGTGATTGGCTGCAATCTGCCACCTCTACAGGACCTGTATGCTTCCAGGACCCTGAAGACAATATGATTGTGCATCAGGACCAAAACACAAAAAAATTTAAAACAGCTCAAAACAGTTTTGTTTCATCTACAACTGACCTCATCAACAATACCAAGATCCACCATCATCTCTGATCTGCCTCAAGAAACACCAACATTAATGTAAAACTCACACTGTTATTTAATATGTATTACATTAATGCAATCAACAAGGACTACTATATTGCAACCCTGCACTTTAGACTTATTTGAGAAATATCTTTTTTACATCCCCTGCACAAATAGTAAACTTAATGTCTCTACCATTATTTATTACTTTATATACGTTTTGGGCAAAGTTGTGCTGAGAAACCTGGATTGTTCTCAACCATGTGGGAGAAAAAAGTAAATTGAGTAACACGAAAAAAAAGTTCAAGGTGTTGTGTGGGGGGGGGGGGGGGGGACACCTATTTATGAGAGTCAGCCTTTTCCCAAATAAGTTAAAATACTGTTCCACCATGAATAAGGATCATTTGAAATTCTGCTTGAGGCTGGCTACCACTAGCTACTGTCCGGACTATGCAACACTGGCTGACTCTATTCAGTGAAAGTCATCAGAATAAAGTAGTTTTGCAGTTTAGCAGTTTTGGAGATGCTCTGACATCACAATTTGGCCCTCGTCAAACTCACTAAAAAGTTACGCTTGCCCATTTTTCTGCTTCTAACATGTCAACTTTGAGGACAAAATGTTCACTTGCTGCCTAATATGTCCCACCACACTAACAACAGATGCCATGATGAAGAGAGTGTTATTTACTCACCAGTCATAATGTTACAATGTCATAATGTTATACCTGAAAGATGTGAGTGTGTGTGTGTGTGTGTGCATATAATTGTTTTATGAGGGTAGATCATTTTGACTTGTCTATTATAAAAGTAGCTATACATACAGCCCACAGTTTACAAGTATACATACAGTACATACCGAGATTGGTTTCCTATTGAAGTCTTGACATTTTCCATAAAAGTTGTATATCTTTTTTTTTTTTTTTGAGTGAATGTAAAGATGTAAAGGTGGAAAAAGAAAATCCTGAATACTACAGATATAAACACACCATTCTGCTGTTGAAATTTTTTTCCAAGTTGAGGGTTTATTTAAAAAATTTGAAAATATAGGCTATTTACAGTTATACAGGCTACTCTAAAAATAAAGCTAGAAAATATAACCAGGTACAAAAATAGAATGCTTCTGACATTTCAAGGCAAAAGAGGTTTAAGGCTACAAAACTGGAGGCATAAAAAAATTGCAGCACACAGTCATTACTTTTAAAATACAAAGTTAAAGTTAAAGTATTAATCACTTCCGCTGTCCTGAGTAGAGAGACACGGTGCTGAGAGTGTCTTTGTTCTGGTAGGCCAAATCCCGGAACATGGTTGGAAATGAATAATCGACGGGTGAACGCAGAGGCACTGCAGGGAGCAGTCCAGATGTCAGGTACGGAGAGATAAAACTCGGCAATGTGCCTCCGGAACCGGAATAAGCAACACGCAGTGGATTGAACCCAAAACAAGGGCCGAGGCCGTAGAAGCCATCATTTCCTAAAGGTTTTACACCAGCGGAGGACTGTAGTGGGGAGAAGGCAGACTTTGATGTGGGAAGGTGGGGTGTGTGAGGCTTCGGTTCTCTGTTAATGAGAATGTTCTCTGTTAACGAACTGTCTGATTCGTCTGCATATCGTCCCTCTTTGGAAGTGAGCAGCAGCTCGATGGTCTTTACAATGTCACCCGTGCATGCGCTCAGAGCCGATTCCAGCACATCCGGCTTGACTTGAGGGAAGATTTTCATCAGCACCTGGGCAGGCTCGCGCTCTCTCGCCGAGGAAACTGGCCTTGCCATGTCTCCACATGTTTCGACTTTGGGTTTATCCGACTCACTTCCCGACTCCAGATCTGAAGAGGAGAGAGATCGTGGGCTAGTAGTGCGGTCAGAGAGCTCGTCAAACCCGGGAGACTGGTTTCCACCTAGCTGAAGTGGCTCTGTGGGACTGACCTCTGGGTCCAGGTCAATCTTTGCCACTGGAGACGTCACAGGGCAAACATGAGAGCCGACCATGAAGCTGTTAAACATGTATTTTTTAAGATGTTCTCCTGCAAACAAACAAATTAATCAATACATTACAAGATATGAGAACTTTGAATGAAATAAATCAAATGCAATACAACATTATAGAGTAGAGTAGCATAGGCTTGCAGTGGAATACAAAACAAGAAAATTGATCAATTGAATAGACCTGTATATGAAAACCCAAAAACGTTATACAATATAACAGAAGAATAACGATCAATAGAAAATATGGAAGAAAATGTAGTAATCTATTAATAAATGAAATGTATGTAAAAAAGAATGTACATCATTTAGTACAGTCTATTAAAATATACAAAAGAATAAAGTTGAAATTTGGAAAATAAAAATGAAATAGAAAAGAATAAAAAAAAATATAGAATTGAATTTACCATATATAATGGACACTTATGGCTAAAATATAATCACCGGTTTGGTTTAAGACACATTGTGACTGATTTAGCCCATTTCTTCATGGCGGTGCTTGTAAATAGTTTCCAGAATAACGAGATGAAAAGACTGGATTTTCAGAAAGCTCAGATACTGATGTGATGTCAGAATTTCATCACAGTGAAAAAATTCTGTACTAATTAAGACTGCCTCACTAAGTAGAAATATGGTTTATTGCTCCATTACAAAGCCCTTTTGTGTGATATCACTTTTACATCCAAGTCACAGGTGTACATGTGAGATTGAGTATTTGGATGATTTTGACATTTTTGATTTCTGATTTTCTCACATGCAGTAAATTCTTTTCAGGTGCTGCTATAAACGATATATTATGACGTTTCTTTGGAGTCGATTGCTACTGCAGGTCAGAATTACAGCTTAGGGTAACAACTGGCATAAAATATATTTTATTAAATAGACATTATCATGGACATCAGGATCCATATTAATTTGAGGATATGGTTGCCTTTATTATATAGATTACAACCGAAAGTTTTACAGACGTCTTTTTGTCTTTATATCGGTGCTCTAATGTAAAAATTAAAAGCTTTACACATGTTTATCATCATTATTTTATATCATTTTATTTATTATTATTTAAAATAAATAAAACAAAAAATTATAATGATAAACATGTGTAAAGCTTTGAATTTATGATTCATGTGTAAAGCGTTTGAATTAATGATTCAATTAATATTTAATAAACTTTTAATTGCTAAAAAATTATTAAAGTAATGAAACTACACAACTGATGATCGTTATAATTTTTTATTTAGATGATTATTATGATGTTAATTATGATGACATCATGGGCGTAAATTTCATTTAACAGTGGGGGGGAGGGGGGACGACAATAAATATAAAATTTCTCATGAGCAATTTTTGAAGGGGACACAAATAATACAGTCAAACTGTACTTATAAAGACACAGTGTCCCCACAGTGAAAAACTTTGCTTTTATCATTATTATTGTAGCATGGAGACTGCGTCATTATGGTTATTTTCAAAGTTTTTCTCTTCAATGACAAAGCAAAATAAGGAATTAAAGTTTTAATTTTTATTTAAAATTAATTAAGACACTTAAGAACAGAATAGAAATTGATTAAACAAAAAATAATAATACAGTGTGGTCAGTTCAGACGGAGCACAGTGCTCATTTAGTAAATGCACAGATAAACAATATGCTAATTGTGGCCGTAAATGTTAAATTAACATTATACCAAGTCGTCCCAAATAAAACAATGCTACAAGCATTTGTATTTACAATATTCGTTATTGTAAACAAGCTAACGTTCACTAGGTCATATTTTAAATCGCTAATAGAGCAGATTCATGAAAAATTACATCGGTAAATCAGCATTTTGTAATCAATTACATGAAATAGAATCGCTTTATTTAAAGTGAATAAAATACCCTAGTTAATGGAGTTGAACATTAATTGGGCCGCAGACACACACCTGACTCGTGTGTGTAGAGTAGGTGGGATGAACTGGGAACGCAGGCAGTGGGTCAAACCACTGTGAGGAAGGGAGAGGGGGAACTCAACTGTTTCTAAATGCCATTTTTTGCGTTTTTTTTTTTTTTACTTATACAATTATTTAGGTATGCATACATACATTTCACAATAGAGAGTGCGATATTTTTTATTTTTTTTTTTGGGGGGGGGGGGTTTGACGATTATATTGATGATGATGATGATGATGATGATGATGATGATGATGGACATACCGTTCTTCCTGTGCTCGGTGGTGAAGGCGGGGTGTAACCCCGGCGTGTTGCTCGGTATGGCCCCTCTGTCCATAAGGCTCGACCCAGTGTAGAGGAGCTGCATCTGTCGCGCTTCGCTCTCCTCGTGCGCTTGCTGTCGCCGAAGAGCCACCTGCGCCGCCATGACCCTCTGGCGCTCGGCGATGAGAGCGCACTTGGCGCATGCGCAGTCCCTCCAGCGGCAGAAGCGCTTGTGGCCCTTGAGCGCCGACACCACGCCGTGATTCCGGCAGCGCGCGCACTTCGGGCTCCGCGCGGGGTACTGCGCACGTTCCAGAAGGCGCGGCGCGCGCAGCAACAGGGGCGCGTGCAGCGTGGGGAGAGCGCCGTCCATGTCGTCCTGAGTGTGAGTGTGTGTGTGAGAGTGAGTGAGTGATTGAGTGTGGACTGAGACGGAGGTTTTTAAATCCTCAGACATACACACACGCCCCTTTTAAATAAAGGCTCAGGTTCAGCCAATGAGGTTCACCCCAAACTCTCATTGTTCAACCGAGAAGCTTTGCTAAGTAACTACACACACACACACACACACACACACACACACTAATATGTCTCAAAAAAGTTTTCCATTATACAAATTCTTTCCTTATAGTTTCTATACTTGAGTGTTACATGTATAACCACATACATTTACAATTTTCCAAGAAAACGCTTTATACTAATGACGTTTTAGCATCAATTGAAGTTATTTACTGTAGCACAAAACCCTGAATCTTGTCAGTTCATCATCTTTGATAATCATCTCGTGCTACACAAGATAATAGTGCTATAAGTATTTGTGCATCGGAAAACTGCTAATCCACCAGACTACAGCGTTGAGGAAGTGTTAAAGTTTACTTTCCTAGACATCAAGTTTGCATCTGGTTTTCCTACCAAGAAGTTTGGTTTACATCTGGTTTACCTTTTTAAAACATCTGGTTTACATCTTGTTTACCTTTCTAGACATCTGGTTTACTCTCCAAGATGTCTAGTTTACATCTGGTTTACCATCCTAGATGTCTGGTTTACTTATGAAGATGTCTAATTTACATCTGATTTACCTTCCTATATGTCAGGTTTAAGTCTGATTTACCTTCCAAGGCATCTAGTTTGCATACAGTATGGTTAATCTTTCAATACGTCTAGTTTACATCTGATTTACCTTCCTAGATGTCTGGTTTATATCTGGTTTCATTTCCAGAATCTCTGGTTTACATCTTGCTTACTTTCCTAGATGTCTGGTTTACATTTGGTTTATCCTTTGAGATATCTGTTTTACATCTTGTTTACCTTCCTAGACATCTAGTTTACATCTAGTTTACCTTCTAAGACATATAATTTACATCTGGTGTACCTTCCAAGGCATCTGGTTTACATCTGGCTTACTTTTCAAGAAATCAGGTTTACCTCCCAAGACATTTGGTTTACATCCTGTTTTACATTCCAAGTCATCTAGTTTACATCTGGTTTACATTTCAAGGTCTCTAGTTTACATCTGGTAATCCTCCAAGATGGTTAACTTCTGATTTACCTTAATGTACATCTGGTTGACATGTGGTTTACCCTCCTAGATGTCTATTTTACATCTGGTTTGCCTTCATAGAAGTCCACTTTACATCTGATTTACCTTCCAAGATGTCTAGTTTACACCTTGTTTACCTTCGTAGACATCTTGTTTACATCTGGTTTACCTTCAAAGATGTCTAGATTGCAACTGGTTTACCTTCCAAGATGTCAAGTTTACATCTGGATTATCTTTTAAGACATCTATTTTACCTCTGTTTTACCTTCCAAGATGTCTACTTTACATCTTGTTTACCTTCATAGATATCTGGTTTACATCCTGGTTACATTCAAAGATGTCTAGTTCTCAACTGGTTTACCTGTCTGGTTTATATTTGGTTTACCTTCCAAGACATCTGGTTTACAGCATGTCTGCCTTCCAAGATGTCTGGTTTACAATTGGTTTACCACTAAAGACATCTAGTTTACATCTGGTTTACTTTCTTAGATGCCTGGTTTATCTTCCAAGATGTCAATTTTACATCTGGATTGTCTTTCAAGACATTTAGTTTACATTTGGTTTACCTTCCAAGACGTCTGGTTTAGAATGGATTTACCTTCTTAGAAGTCTTGTTTACATCTGGTTTACT
>NC_139600.1:8097340-8134840 GCF_946808225.1 Silurus aristotelis | reverse complement strand
AGAATGGTGCATTAAAAGAATTCAGTAAGCAACAGATCTGCAGACAGAATAAAGGCTTTTTTTATGGTCAGACTCTTTCAAGCTGGCAAAAAGGCCACAGTAACTCATAAAGTATGATCACATTTCACAACCATGCTAAGCACAAAATCTCAGCATCTCTGAAAGCACAACCTCGAGGTGAAGTAAATGAGCTTAAACAGCAGAAGATCAGGAATCCAGAGGCACAGGCTTATGCAAACTGGACAGAATTAGAAGGAAATCTTCATCTGGGCAGTTATCTGTCTCGTGACTTGAAGACTGAACAAAAAAAGAGAAAAGTAAGGCAGGAAAGTGCCGTTCAGAGCTGCTGTTATCTAAGTAACGACAGTAAATAACCAGATTACAAAAACACGTTATTCCTTAAATGAAATAAAGTTGTAATTGCTCACTCACTTCCTATAAAATCGCTTCTCTTTCATTGCTTTAAAATATCAAAATATCGTTTTGATTTCCTGCATCCTTTACTTTCCGTTGGCTCCGTCTCGTGTATTTTTGCTTTCGGAAGAGCGCTTTTTTCCCTGTTTGAGAATTTGAAAGCAGTGCGTGGAGGACATTCACACCAGAACTACGAACACACACTACATTAACCACATTAAGGTACGTAATTTCTCTGCTATGGCGAACATCCAGTTCATTCAGTGTGTGAAGTGTGACATGTTTAGTCAGTCTCTCTCCGTTGTTAGCGATAATTTTATCTGTAAGAAGTGTAAGCTAGTTTGCTCTTTGACGGAGAAGATCTTAGCATTAGAGGAGCGCATCCAGAGTCTAGAAAGAAGTAGTGAGTGCGAGAGCAGTCCAGGTTCTGCAGGGGAAAGTCTGGATGCCCTAGGTGAAGTTAATATTCCCCCGACTCTGGCATTAGAGCCCTCGCAGCGGGGCGAATGGGTGACGACTCGGCGGCATGCTTGCAAAGCCAAAGCTAACGCTAAGGCTCGCCCACGGGAGCACAATTCCTCTCCGCTTCACGTATCCAACCGGTTTGCTCTCCTTAGTGAAGCACCCGCTGAGAAACCTGGAAGAGGTCTGGTTTTAGGAGACTCCATTCTGAGGCACGTGAAATTAGCTAGACCTTTAGGGGCACCAGCAGCACAGGTATGTGTATACCGGGAGCCAGGGCGCCAGACATAGCAGGTCAGCTTAGATTCTTAGGAAAGCACAGGTTCTCTAAGATAGTTTTTCACATAGGAGCCAATGATATATGCCTTCGACAGTCAGAGGTTACTAAGAGTAATATTATAGAGGTGTGTAAATTAGCGAAGGCAATGTCTGATGCAGTGACATGCTCTGGCCCCATCCCAATGCGACGTGGCGATGTAGCCTACAGCAGGTTATGGTCACTGAACTGCTGGATGTCCGAGTGGTGCTCCAAAAATAATGTGGGCTTCATTAATAATTGGAGCATTTTTGAGGGCAAGGCTGGCCTGTTAGGGCAGGACGGTGTCCATCCCACTCAGGAAGGTGCTGCTCTCATTTCTTGTAGTATAGGTCATAGTCTCAGAACAGCACTAGTTAACAAGTGACTGTCTGGAGCCAAGGCCAGGGAGCAGACAGACAGGCTAAACCGACCGTCTGCTAGCTGCACAGAGTCGTCACTCAGGATCCATCAAATTGAGACTGTGTCTGTCCCCCGAGCGAAACCAAAATATAGGAGTTCTCAGAAAGTCTGTTTTAGTAACCTGATTAACATTAAATTAAATAGGACTGAACGCACAGCCAGCACCTCTGATCTAAAGATAGGATTGCTGAATATTAGATCTCTCACGTCTAAAGCGCTTACTATAAACGAAATTATTACCGACCAGGAGTTTAAAATAATGTGTTTAACAGAAACGTGGATTAAACCGAATGAATATTTAGCATTAAATGAAGCGAGTCCTCCTGGGTATAGTTACATACACCAACCCCGTCTAAATGGCAGAGGAGGTGGAGTCGCAGCTATTTATAATAATAATCTAAGCGTCACACAAAAGACTAAACACAAATGTAAAACATTTGAAGTTCTTTACACCAGCATAAAATATTCAGTGTCCGAAAGCAGGTCCAGTCAGTCAATTCCACTAATTATTATTTATAGACCCCCAGGGCCCTACTCTGATTTTCTCATAGAATTTGCAGATTTCATCACAAATTTAGCTACTTCTTTAGACAAAGCATTAATTGTTGGTGATTTTAACATTCATTTTGATAATCAGGAAGACTCCTTAAGAGCAGCTGTTGTGTCCATTCTAGATTCAGTTGGAATTAATCAGAATGTTATAGGACCCACTCATAGTGGTGACACACTCTCGATTTGTTGTTAACATTTGGATTAAAAAACGTAGTCATAATTCCACAGTCTGAAGCTATTTCAGACCATTATCTCATCTCTTTTAAAATCTGCCTCAGTCATTGCATTACTACTTCACCACGTTATCGTGTTAAGCGTACTTTCACGTCAGATACAGCAGCGCGTTTTATTAACAATCTTCCAGAAATTACGATATTAGATAGATCTCCGTCTGACCCTGGGCCACTGAATACCTAGAATAGACATTACGTTATACCCTAGATGATGTAGCTCCCCTTAAGACCAAAATGATCAGGGAGAAAAAATTAGCACAGTGGTATAATGATCATACACGCACCTTAAAACAGACCACTCGAAAATTTGAACGTAAATGGCGTCAAACAAAATTAACAGTATTTCAAATAGCATGGAAGGAGAGCCTCCCAATTTATAGAAAATTTCTTAGTGCTGCTAGATCAGCATATTTCTCCACCCTCATAGAAAATAACAAGCATAATCCTAGATTACTATTCAGCACGGTAGCAAAATTAACAAGGAATAAAAGCACTGCACTCACATGCACACCATCAATAGGTAGGAATGATTTCATGAACTTTTTTAATAATAAAATTGAAAACATCAGGCAAAAAATCCAGACGGTTAATATAAATCCAAATTATTTTACAAGTAACCCTGTAGACAGCAGTGTAATTATAACAGACAATCAATTACAAAGTTTTACTCCTATTCACGAGAATGACTTAATTTCATTAATTTCCTCATCAAAATCATCAACCTGCATTCTCGATCCCTTGCCTACAAGTTTCTTTAAACAGATAATTCCAGAGGTAATTGAACCTGTTTTAAAAATAATAAACTCTTCCATTAGCACTGGTTTTGTACAAAAATCCTTCAAACTGGCAGTTATCCACCCTCTAATTAAGAAACCTGACCTTGACCCATGTCAGCTGTCCAACTACAGACCAATATCAAATCTCCCCTTCATATCCAA
Organism: Silurus aristotelis; assembly: GCF_946808225.1. NCBI lineage: Eukaryota > Metazoa > Chordata > Actinopteri > Siluriformes > Siluridae > Silurus > Silurus aristotelis. The sequence goes on along the minus strand of NC_139600.1, from coordinate 8,131,523 downwards.
AATTTTAGAAAAGGTTGTAGCACAGCAGTTATGCTCACACCTACTTATGAATAACATTTTTAAAATGTATCAGTCAGGATTTCGGCCTCATCATAGCACAGAGACGGCGCTAGTTAAGGTGGTAAATTACCTGTTATTGGCCTCTGATCAGGGTTTTGTCTCCTTACTTGTTTTGCTCGACCTTAGTGCAGCTTTTGACACCATTGATCACACTATACTACTTGCTAGACTTGAGAACGTTGTTGGAATAAAGGGAACAGCTCTCTCTTGGCTCAGGTCTTATTTGACTGATCGCTATCAGTTTGTTGATGTAAATGGTGAGTTCTCCACACTCTCTGAGGTAAAGTTTGGTGTTCCTCAAGGATCTGTCTTAGGCCCTCTGCTTTTCTCTTTATATATGCTGCCTCTTGGAGAAATTATTCATAAACATGGTATTAGATTCCATTGCTATGCTGATGATACACAGCTGTATATTTCAGCAAAGCCAGTTGAGAGAGATCAGCTTAACAATGTTGAAAAATGTGTAAAGGACATTAGACAGTGGATGCTCGATAACTTTCTTCTGCTAAACTCAGATAAGCCGGAAGTACTTTTACTAGGACCACATGCAGCTAGAAGCAAACTTTCCGATTACGTAGCATCTCTGGATGGTGTTTCTGTTTCAGTGTGTACGGCTGTCAAAGACCTTGGTGTGATTATTGACCCGAGTCTTTCCTTTGAGGCTCACGTGAATAATATTACCAGGATCGCCTTCTTTCACCTTAGAAATATTGCTAAAATTAGAAATATGATGTCGTTACAGGATGCAGAAAAACTAGTTCATGCTTTTGTTACTTCTAGATTAGACTACTGTAACGCTTTACTGTCTGGGTGTTGGAGTAAGTGCATAAATAAGCTTCAGTTAGTTCAGAATGCAGCAGCAAGAGTCCTCACTAGATCTAGGAAATATGACCACATCACCCCTGTTTTAATCAGTCTACACTGGCTCCCAATCAAATCTCGCATTGATTATAAAATACTACTACTGACATATAAAGCACTTAACGGTCTCACACCGCAGTATCTGAGTGAACTTCTGTACCAGTATGATCCTCCATGCCTACTTAGATCAAAAGGTGCTGGCTATCTGTTGGTTCCTCCAATAATGAAGATTACAGCAGGGGGCAGATCTTTCTCATATAAAGCCCCGCAGTTATGGAACCGCCTTTCTATCAGTGTTCGGGACTCAGACACAGTCTCAGTGTTTAAGTCGAGGTTGAAAACATTTATTCAGTCAATATTATTCAGTCAGGATATTTGTACGCTGTCGTCCCCTCACATTCACGCGTTCACTCAGGTTTGTTGATGGTGGTGTGGTGGGTCGTCTCTTATCCCAGAGATCCCTCATGTCTGTGTTGCCTTCTGGTTCTCCCTTTTAGTTATGCTGCCATAGCGAGTCTTGCCGGAGTCCAAACTGCACAGTGACTTTAACTCTCATGCAACAATAGGTACACTTAATAATCCATATCCCTCTCTTCCTGTCACCCTCTTCTCTCTCTCTCTCTCTCTCTCTCTCTCTCTCTCTCTCTCTCTCTCTCTCTCTCTCTCTCTCTCTCTCTCTCTCGGTCAAGTTAAACATGCTCCTGAGGCTCCAGTGACCACTGTTCCTGCCCCTCTCCCCTCCGTGGATCTTCCCACTTCGTCCAGGCCTGCCTCTGGATAATGTTCTCTTTGACTGGAGGCCACTCTGTGCAGCTGGGGAAGGTTTGTCATCAACGCCTTGGGTGGTTCCATGAAATTCCGGAGTAAGAACGGGAGCTTTGAGGATGGATTGGACTGTAGTTGATGTCAACAGTCTCCTACACTGACTCAGGAATACAGTTCGCTTTTGATCATCATCACTGCACCCCGCAACATTGTATACCTGCCACAAATGGACATTCGGTGTAACCCAGATGAGGATGGGTTCCCTCTTGAGTCTGGTTCCTCTCAAGGTTTCTTCCTTATGCCACATTTGCCACCGGCTTGCTCATCAGGGACAAACTTACTCATAAAGAACATATTCATTTTTAATTACTGCATTATCTGTGTAAAGCTGCTTTGAGACAATGTTCATTGTTAAAAGCGCTATACAAATAAAAATGAATTGAATTGAATTGAATTGAATTGAATTAAAAGACCACACCCACCACCATGTTTCACTTAATTAATTCAACACCTTCTGACCAATTAGATTCAGAGATTTTACTATAGCTCTGTCGTGTTATTAGACATCAAAAAGCTTTTTCATCTAAATTTTCAGTGATGTCGAATTTTTGTTCCCAAATAAAAAATAGCATAATAAGCCACTGTTTAAATTAATATTTTGTGGTGCACTCATTCAATTTTGACAGATTTTATAACACATTAGAATAATTGATTCTAGATAATGATTGATATAGTAAATACATACATGCTACTGATGAAAAGAAGTTTTTAATCTCAAAAAGGTTGTTCAGTTGCACGGTGTGTATGTATATGTGTGTGTACGTACGCGTGTGTGTGTGTGTGTGTGTGTGTGTGTACATGCATGTGCAGGTGTGTGAACATGCACGTCACAGTAAGTGATATTTGTCATACTGCGATTGGATCAGTGTCAAATTAGTGTGTAGTGAAATAGTGAGTGAGAGATAACATGCCTTATCAGGAAAGGATGGTTGATGTCTTATCTCAGACACACACACACACACACACACACACACATACACTGCTTCTGACCATGTATAGTCTTGTCAGACCTTTTAATGCATGAAAGCAATAAAACAACCACCACGTGTGTGCTTGAGAAAGAGAGACTTGCTACTTCTAGGAGGAAGAGTGTGTGTGTGTGTGTGTGTGTGTGTGTGTGTGTGTGTGTGTGTGTGTGTGTGTGTGTGTGTAGTCAGCGAAGCAGAGTCAGGTAAAGTGAGGGGCCCTTATGGAGGTCTATCTCTCCACTGGACCACCAGAAAAGTACTGAAAAAGGGAGTAGGGGGGAATAATAGACACGTCAATATGTCAAAGCGTATACTTCATCAGAAAGAGATTTCTCTGTAACGATGGTGACAAAGACTTCAAACGAGACACAATTTTGTGCAGGATAATAACACCTTTTACGGTCTTATGTCTCCTAAAGTGAAGAACTATATAGTTTATATATAGTGACATTTAAAACAACCTAATGATGGTCTATAATCTTCAGTACTAGTTAAAGTACAAATATCCTGCTTAAATAGTAAAAGTAAAATACACCTTTTAGATTTCAATTTGAGGAAAATAAGTTGAATGTCCTTAAATATCAAAAGGAATAGTACTGTTTGTTGAGAATTAGGTTATATGGAGAAATGTACTGGATACCTGACTTTTCCAGCTATATGAAGAAGAATTCAATTTTCCCTTCATTTGAAATAGGAGACTCAAACCTTTTCCAGCATGACAATGAAACTGTGCACAAAGCCAGCTCCATGAAGATACGCTTTACATGGGTTGAGTGGAAGAATTTGAGTGGTCTTCTATAGAGCTCTGATCTCAACCCTATTGAACACCTTTGGGATGAATTGGAACACTGACTGCACCCCAGGCCTCCTCACCTACATCAGTACCTGCCTTTACTAACACCCTTGTGTCAGAATGATGCAAGAATCTCCACAAACACACTCCAAAAAAAGAAGAGTGGAGGTTATTATAGGAGCAAATGGGAACTAAACGTGGAATAAGATGTTAAAAAATACATTACCAATCTTATGGTCAGGTGTCCATAAATGTCAGGGTATATTTTACTAGTTGATGCAATTCAATGTTCCATTTTCCATTACAGGATTTTTTAAGCAAATGTTTCTATTTTTACTGACACACAATGAGAGTACACTTACTCTGTGGAAACTCTCAACTCTGTTAAGATTCATGGGATTCTGCTTGTGGTCACATGACAGTTTCTCATTTATCACAATGAGATTTTTTTTTCTGAAATGTAGTGGGGCGTAAAACGTTATTCATTAAAATGTAGTGAAGTGAAAGTTTCTCATAATGTAAATACAAATTAAATAAAAATGGAGATATTTGAAAAATGTCCAGTAACAATGTAAAATACTTCCTTAGTCTTCAACAATGCCTTTTGTAATCAATTTCATAGCGGCAGTATTCTCTTTTCAATTAACATTATCTTTAAAAATGGATAGCTGTAAGCAGATGTTCTGAAATCTGCTGAAATCTGTGTTAGATGTTATAGCATTATAGCTCTAACTCAAAACCTTTTCAGTGTCCACTGTTCTTTGCTCTGTTGTGGGTCAGGGAATTTTTTAAGAAGCCCTGTTGAGTTTCAAATGCCTGCTAAACATCGCTAATGGGCTTGCTAGGGAAGTTACACTTAGCAGAAGTATGTTAGTCTGCATGATCCAATGACCATCCATGACCCGTTACTCATGACCCTTAACCTATAGCCCTTTATGTCTGTGCCTAAGTGCTAATATGACAGCTTGCCATGTGCAAGCCTTTTCACAAGGAAAACATGACCAAGAAAGCTACTCGTCAATATTTGGAAAGGTTTCATGGATGTTGTTTTAAAGGAATTAGTGAGAATAAGGAGCGGGTGTGTGAGGTAGTAAACATGGTTAGTAATGACAAGGGTTGTAGAAATAATGCAAAGTGCTAAAAGGTACCACTGACCAGTGTTCCTGTATTTTTCTTATTTTCAGTATTGCCCGATTATTCCAGGCACCCGATCTCTGAATGGAGTTCTCATCAATTGGAGAGCACTCTGTGTAGCTGGGGATGGTTCCACCTCAGCAGTCTAAAGATCTATGAAGTTACTGAGCAACTCAAGATCTGAAGATGGATTTGGATTACAATTAATATCAACAGGCTTCTACAATGGTCCAGGACTACAGGTTCCATTAACAGTTTTGCATTTAATCACTGTGCACCTCAACAATGATGGAATTGTAATGACATTCGGTGAGACACAGATGAGGACGAGTTCCGTTTTGATTTTGGTTTATCTCAATGTTTTTTTCTTATGTCATCTCAGAGGGTTTCTTAACCACACAAAGCTTCTTCAACACTATCGATTTTTATCAAGTTTTTGATAAACTTTTTTTTTTTTTTTATCAAGTTTTTTGGTTTAATAGGGAAATTCCTTTTTAGGTTTTTATGAATTCAGTCAAATACAGATAAAGTATGTATGTGTGTGTATATATATATATATACACACTGGCGATCAAAATTAGAGAACAATTTATAAACAATTGAACAATTCTAAAATAATGTCATCTTCACTGCTCAACAGTGTTATTGTCCTGTCTATACCATGCTACCAGAACACCTTTTCCACAAATTATCTAAGGCATTTAAAAAAAAAAACATTATTTTGCAGAAAACACATTGATCAAAATTAGAGAACAACAATGACTGTAGCATGGAAAAAGATTACAACAAAATTTTCTGAAGGTTACAACAGTCAGCAATTAGTAGGAAGTGTACAGGCCTCTGCTCTGAATTACTTCAGCACATCTGCGGCCACAGGACAGCACTAGTCTCTCACACTGCTCTGGTGTGATTTTGGTCCACACTTCTTCCAGTCTCCTCCACAGTTCGGTGACTGTAGTGGGTTTCTTGGCCATAACTTTGTCACCAAAGATTTTCCAGAGGTTCGCTATTGGGTTGAGATCAGGACTCGTCATTATGAGAGCAGACCATGTCATTATTTCAATTTTTTTCAGTTTCAAGGAACTGCTTTACCCGTTTTGCTGTGTGACATGGAGCGTTGTCCTGCATGAACACTGTGGGCTGATTGGGTGATAAACGCATGGAAGCTGTATAAGAGGCCCAACTCCTGCTGCAGAAAACATGCCACAAACCATGACACTTCCTCCTCTACTTTTTACTGACTTCTTTACACATTTTGGGTTCGGTCTTTCTCCAGTTTGTCGCTGAACATAATGTTTCCCATAGGACCCAAATAAATTAAACTTGATTTTATCACTTGCTATGGCTGATAGGGTCATCCCTTTGGCCTTCATCTGAACAACCGGAGGCTTTCAGTCACTTTAGAACGGCCCACCATCTTGCAGAGTCAGTGAAACTGGAAGTTAGGCTGCCAGTTAAATAGGGGTTGACAGATAATCAAGGAAATTAGCACCAGGTACAAGATTAAAACCAATAACTGGAAAGTCAACAGTCTCCTACACTGACTCAGGAATACAGTTCGCTTCTGATCATCATCACTGCACTCCGCAACATTGTATATCTGCTTCAAATGGACATTTGGTGCAACCCAGATGAGGATGGGTTCCCTCTTGAGTCTGGTTCCTCTCAAGGTTTCTTTCTTATGCCATCTCGGGGAGTTTTTCCTTGCCGCAGTTGCTCATCAGGGACAAACTTACTTACAAAGAACATATTTACTTTTAATCACCACATTGTCTGTGTAAAGCTGCTTTGAGAAAATGTTCATTGTTAAAAGCGCTATACAAATAAAAATTAATTGAATTGAATTGAAGAGGTATCTGAAAGTGTTCTCTAATTTTGATCAGTGTGTTTTCTGCAAAATAAAGTTTTTTTTTAAAATGCCTTAGTTAATCTGTGGAAAAGGTGTTCTGGTAGCATGGTATAGACAGGACAAAAACTCCTTCAACTGTTGAGCAGTGAAGATGACATTATTTCAGAATTGTTCAATCGTTTATTAATTGTTCTCTCATTTTGATCGCCAGTGTGTGTGTGTGTGTGTGTGTGTGTGTGTGTGTGTGTGTGTGTGTGTGTGTGTGTGTGTATATATATATATATATATATATATATTTGAAATCAGAATTATATGAAAAGTGCATATAATTATTCATCTTTTGTGTATATATATATATATATATATATATATATATATATATATATATATATATATATATATATATATATATATATATATATATATACATATATATATATACACACACTGTATATATACTTTACAATATTAAAAATTTCATCTGAATATTAGGGATTTGGTTTTATTTTACTATAGTGGAGTAATGAGTTATAGAGTGAGAAAGAAAGGAAGCGAAAGTTGAAAGATAAGATTTTGAAGTGGCAAACAGATGATCATATCATTTAAGGATCATTAAAGATGCGAATATTTGCTAGCAATTGCTGAGTCGCTTCAGTTCTGGGTTCTGGGAATCTGTCATCTGTGTGTGTGTGTGTGTGTGTGTGTGTGTGTGTGTGTGTGTGTGTGTGTGTGTGTGTGTGTGTGTGTGTGCGTGTGTGTGTGTGTGTGCGTGCGTTTAATGGCCTCAGTGCTGTTTGCAAGGTTCTGGTTGAAAAATTGACCTGTCATTCCTGAGAACACCTGATAGAGAGAGAGTTCTGGGTTCTTCAGTTCTGGGTTCTGGGAATCTGTCATCTGTGTGTGTGTGTGTGTGTGTGTGTGTGTGTGTGTGTGTGTGTGTGTGTGTGTGTGTGTGTGTGTGTGTGAAAAAGTGAGAACTGACTGAGTGTAGGTTAACCTTTGTAAAACATGTTCATAAACCCATGGAGTAGACTATGTGTTTAAAAAAGTGCTAATCTTTGAAGGATTGTTTAGTGTGATGAATGATAAATTCCTTTTCTCTCTAGCCTTGCCAGGTGAAAATATACACAAACCATTGTCCTTTTTTTGTTATTTCAATGATAACACAGAAGCTTTTCTTCTGTTTTGGAAACACATTAAGTTAGAGAAAACCTGAGAGTATAGGAAACATTGTGAAATAGTAACAGTGACGCATAGAAGAAGTTGTGACCGTTATGGATAGAAGTAGGTAGGAGGGAAAAAAGAAAAAAAACAATGAGATAAAGTGAGAGAGAGACAGACAGAAAGAACAGAAGTGTCCTATCAGATGTGAGAAAAAGAGACATCAGCATGTTTCATCTCTCTATCGCGGCTTTGGTGTTATGGGAAAAAGACTCGTTCTCGCTCATAGACAATAACAGTTTGGTGTCTGATAGGGAGGTGTAACGATCAGACACATATGGCTAAGATTAGACTAATCACACTTAGTAGGATTGGGAGAGATAAAAGCAAAAGAGTGTGGTGTTATGCCTAGACAAGCAAAAGAGTTTATCCAAGAGCTTATATATATAAAAAAATAATAATAATAATAAAATGAAACACAAAATGTTAGCATATATTAATGGACAAGGCAGTTAGAATTTATTCAGATGTGAAGGTAAACTGTAAGTGTCAGCATACAAGAGTAAAGTGCCTTCTATGTCATAATAAATTTACTCTTTTTGTGATAACAAGTCTAACAAAAATAAGGTTGTTCTGTTTCATGCAAGGCCTAGTAAGTTTTGATTATGTTTGGTCTGACAACTGCTTTTCAGTCCTGTATCATAACAGCAAGGGTCAAAAATTTGACATGGCTGAACCATAAATGTTGACACAAGAAAATGTCAGGCTTTTCAAGAAAAGAAAAGCAAAAAGTCCTATCTAGTCCTTTTCTTTAAAGATTGTGGCCTATTAAAGACTGAGATGTGTCTGTCAGGTGTGCACAATGCGAAACTGGTGCCTGCTAGATGTTAGCTACAGTATATTCAGTGTAAGGTCGACTGCTGTTAACTACAAGATAGTGGCCTCGTGTTCTCGTGCACGTCCTTAGAAACTTGATGTGTCATGTAAAATTAAGGTAAACAGTAGAGCCAGTATAGCACAATATGAGTCAACAATATCTTGTCGTAGAATCTTGTCTCAAAGTCTTGTATGCTTATCTAAATCATTATTTAGTGTTAAAACTAATAGTTTGACTGTTATAGTTAGTGTTACCACTCTGCTGGACTTTGTACATTAGTACATACTTGTACATGTAATGTCCGAGTTTCCAAATTCCAAATAAAAAACTTTATTTCAAGTGTTTGGGCTGATGGTATCCAATGTCTCTGCAACCTAATAACCCAGTGTTGGTTTATTCACTGATAAAGACTCAAAGCACTTTTGTATGTCGCTCTGGATAAGGGCATCTGATAAATGTAAATGTGAGAAAGTTTTGAAAACAAACAGGATCTGACTGGTTAAAGTTGTACCGGCATGAATCCGCTAATCTTTACAATTTGAACTGGAAAGCAAATTAATTGAGATGTTTTACCTTAGTTGCGCCATATAGTGGAGGCTTTAAATCCTCCATATTTACGTAAAATAAAAAGTATATGGACCAAATATATATTTCCACCTTTAGCTTCATAAATCTAGTGCAAAACTAAAGTAGTATTACTAGTAGTATTTCATAATAAACATGGATTAGTTCTGTATTTACATTTACTGTTTGGTGACCATCGTGTACACTTCAGTTTCAATTCCCTTAATAACATAATAGATTTGGTTTGTGTGCTCATGATCTCAAGATTTATAACTCCCCCAAAATCCCCCCAACCACCCACCCACCCACCCCCCATCTGCAGTGTGTTTAAAGTGACAAACAAATGATGAAACAGAGAGAATAGATAAATGAACAAACCTCCAGTCTATTCAATGCTAAAGACTCTACTGTGATGATGGTGTATAGATAAAACACTACAAATGAACTGTGAGGCCACATGAAGGCCTGTTTTATGTCTTTCCTCTTCTCTTCTCTCTCTCTCCCTCCTTGTATCTTTCTTTTTCTTTTTCTTTCCCTCCTTTTGACTAGTCACAACAAAAAACATGACGCTTCTGATGGTAACTGTGCAACCAAGCCTGAAAAGAAGCCAAAATCCCAAATTAAACAAAACGAAACCTGTATGTGGGTACATGTTTTATTTTATCGCTGCACTAAAACAGCCCCAGAAAATCTAAACACCTTGAATCAGTGGTGGATAGTGACAAAGTAAATGTAATTCGTTACTGTACTCTGCTTTTTTATCTAGCATCACATGTCAATATCGTATTTATTTATTTATTTTAATTAAAATTACTATTAAAACTATTATTTGTGCAACCTGCTGCTGCTGTAACACAATAATTTCCCTCACAGGATCAATAAAGTATGTCTAAGTTTAAGTCCAAGTCCAAGTAGTTTTTTTGCGTATCTGTAATTTACTTAAGTATTTTCATTTGGGGAGACTTTTATTTTACCATTACTACATATCAAAGTCAAATATCTTTCTTTTTAAATCGACTGCATTGTGCGAAATAATTTTTTATTTATGAGTGGATAAAAACTGGTCAAACACGCAGCAAGCCAACAATCAAGGTAGAGCGTGTGTTCTGATTTAAACTTGCTTTGATTGGCACTTGATGGTATCTAACAAGACAAAAAAAAAGAAAAGATAATTATATTCAAGAAAACTTTCAGAATCTGCAATTCCGATTTGACAACACCGTAAACAGAGGGAAAAGAAGAAGAATGCCTGGCAGGCATGCATTGTGGGACTCTTCTTGACTTGCAAATAATCGACTTACGAACACTTTTCCGGTCCTTATCTATTTCGTAAGTCAGGGGCTACCTGTACATGGTTTGTGCACAGTACGCCATTGAAACGTCTCAAATCAACCAAGAATGCTACACAAATTGCAAATAACCAGTAGCCCACGTATAAATCTCAACCAAAATCACGTGTGAATAGTTTTTAGAATATTTGTTAGTCTAGTTTAGAATCTGTGCTCTGTAGTCTCTACCTTATAATGTAGCTTGCTGACTACAGAGACATCTGAATATTAACTGGTGGGTTATAACGAGAAAGTTCGATATTAAAATAATGAAGAAGGAATGTTATAGGAAGGGGGTGAGACTGAAAGAGAGAGAAGGTTGTCACAGTTTGGCTTTACTGAAGGGCAGGATTAACAGGTTAATTTGGCATTTAACACACTCAAGTGTCTCCTTTCCTTCAAAACCTGTGGGAATCCAACACACACACACACACACACACACACACACACACACACACACACACACACACACACACACACACACAAAACACACACATGCACAAATCAGCCTTGTGATAACACACAATAGTTTAACTCTCAAACTAACAATATACTATTACAACCTAAACTTATTGTAATCCGATGAAATGACGAGGGGCCGTTGTGACACGTTTTTGGCTCCTTATTCATTCTGGTGCAGGAAGTGCAAAGAATCAAAGGGTGTCGTATTGAGCACCGCCTTAACACATTCCGAAGTGCCTGCATGCTCCTTAGACCACAACTTTATTTGGCTGGAGTGACCCCTTGGAGGTCATGCCAGAGTCAGCCAGGGCTTAAAGGTCACCTAATGACAGAGCGGGGAACTGAAGGTGAAAGCAACAAAAGAGAGATTAGGGTTCCTCTGAAGTTAAGCGAACATGATGTTGTAAAGCATGAGGGTATTTTTTTGTGTGGTTTAATTGGGAGGTTGTGTAGCACTGATGCGCATCTGATTGACTTTAACACACCTTTCTGTAGCAGACACAAAATCCACTGCAAAAAGTTTTTAGATATTTGGTCAATCAACTGATAAGAAGAATAAGGGAACACTAGACCATGATTTTACATTTTTGTTACACTCTTCCATTCACAGAACCTCCTTCTCTTCTTTGCCTCCTAATTACAAAGCTCTTGTTGATTACAAAAAGGAGGGACTGTTTAGAGTTTGTGTACTATACAATGTCCACATTGTTTTTATCGGGTTCTGTTTCAGCTTCTTGTTCTTCGGTTTCATTCCACATTCTGTCCAGTCCTCCTAGGATTGGCTCTGAGTCGTCATCAGTATAATGCACCAAATGAAAATGAATACACATTTTTTTGGGGTCTTTCTCACACACCAACTTTCTCTTTCATGAGACAGTCAGTCAACTTCCTGCTCTTGCCAAACGATTTCCTCCATTTAGACCATAATATCATCCTGCATTTTCTGTATTTCCTGATCTGCCAGGCTGATCCTTTGTAGTCAACTTGATAGTATTTTTTGACCCTACACCTGCTGTCCTGAGGATTTACAATCCAGTGCTCCTATCAGAATCCTACTTTTCATTATATATATATATATATATATATATATATATATATATATATATATATATATATATATATATATATATATATATATATATATATATTGTCAGAGTTGCTGGTATAGAAAACCAATACCTTTAGACCAATACCTTTAGACTAACAGTTTTAACACGCAATGCTTTTCAACGCTGTGGCTCATTATTTAGATCTGTAGCACCTTAAAAATTGCCACCCGAATGCCCCCGATTTAGCCTCTTTTTGTCTCACTTGTATGAATAGCAGACAAAAACTCGGCTAGTTTTCCCCTTTGATTACGATTCCGTTTTGACGTAGCACAGAAATCTCACAACTGAGTTGTTCTTGGCATGCTGGGTTCACCTTTCAGTGAGAAAAACACCCACTGTGAGCTCAGAGAGGTGGCTTTGTCCCGTTAGGAAGACTAGTTTCCTACAGCTAGCAGGGAGTGTTTGCCCTCTTGTCCTGTACCCTTCAGGGGTCCCGTCATTTCCTCTGTCAGCCAAGAGAAAAGGGAAAAGCCTGAAAGGAAGTGCTTCCAAAATTGGAAGTTCTGCTGTTGAAATGATTGTTTACATTACCTGGAGAAAAGAGTTCGATAGACAGATAGAGAAAGATGGACTGTTATTCAGTGAAAGCCTGCTGTGATAATAATAATGAAGTTGCTTAGGGAAAAATCGACACACTTGTTTGATGTTACAGAAATTGCCAAGTGAGAGTGTGTGATGGCATTATAGCAAGGTCAAGTGTCATCATAAACACTGATTGGATAGTAAGTGGGATCATATTGGATTATGAGGATTCATAATTGTCCTTGTGTTTTCAGATTTGTTGAAGTGTTTTTGTGCAACAATTCAGACAAACCGGAAAAGGTCGGTATAGTTACACTTACTGATCATTGGACAAGACACCTGTCATTCAAGATATACAGGAACAGTTTCTTCTTGCTTGCCAGTGTTATTTTCTTATATTTAAAGGTGGACTAATCAAAATAAATAATTGTTTAAAATAAAGAACTTTACACATGTACAAGAAACAAAGTTATAAGATTTTATACTTCCTGTATATCTTGAATAACAGGTGTCTCGTCCAATGACTGGTAAGTGTTCCAAATATGTGCAGCTAACGCATTTTTAGAAATCACTCTCAAGCAGCAGAGTAGCAGTCTATCCGAGTGCAAAAAGCTCAATTAAGAGAGGAAGAGGTCCTTCAGATTTACCGAATAATCCTCTTTGTCCTATTGTCTTCTATTGTCTATACACTCGTTCTCTTAAGAGGATTTCCACACGTTTGTCCCACACGCTTATCACTGCTCTTACAAACGCACTTTGGGAATGAAAAGCTGATAAAACAAATCCTAAAGCATGTTATTTTTTTTTATTTTATTTTTTTTATTTGCTTGCAAAACACAGTCAAAAGACAAACAGTGGCGTTTTAACAATGTATGTAATATTTGTATGGATTGAACTATGTGGGATTATTAAACACACCAAGTCAGAGCAATTTCAAAAGTAAGCAATATTATCTGCTAAAAGTATGAAAAAGAATAATGAATGATTTATGATTTTTAGGATATTATTACCATACATGATAAGCTACAAAGCTGCATAACTGAAAAGGAAACAAGTGTGTTCTTCACCGTATTCTTATTTTTACAATTTGATTTTGTTCATGTAAATCACTGTAAATCAAATTCAAGCAAATTCCTTTATGCTCTTTCTTTCACACAGAAGTGTTAATCTGCAGGTTTTGCACCATGTCAGAAGCTGTCATCACCGCTGTTTAATCCTCATCGCTCTTCCTGGTTTCCGGGAATCCGATCTGCTTAAAAAGTACATAAGGTTTAGTAATAAGAGCAAGCTTAGTGTAATGACCCGTGAACAACAATGCTTCTATGGATCTTTAAATAAGTGAGACTTTTTCTGGCACAGGGTCAATATTCGGTCAGTGTTAAATCAGAAACGGGAGGAGGATGAAGGAACACTACACCATGGATTACAATAATGTTTACACACTTCAGATTCCATTTACCACTGTAATGTTAACCCCTTTTCTATATACGTTAGATATTTTTGAAACAAGAATATCATTTTCTAGCCTTAGACTTTCACAACTCTAAACATACCTATAACTGGATAATATAAAATTATTACATTTAAGTATGACTGTGATGGTAGTAGTAACTCTAACTATCACAATATGCTGCTTCAATTTCTTTCCTATATCAGCAGGGTCCAAATATTTTTACTTACGAGGTGGAATCAAAAAGTTTGAAGACTAATGGTGCAATTCTGACCATGTGCATCACCACGTCTGGGATTTTATCATGTACAAGCAAGTTAGAACAAAGAGAAAATGTGGAATTCTGTGTGAAACTGATGCTGGTATGAGTAGTTTTCCTCACTGAACCTCACTGGAAGATGACGAGACATCAGGAAGACCTTCAACAAGTTCAATCTCCGAAAATGTCGAAACTCAAGCATGATGATCGTCGGAAAACAATTCACATGGTCTCAATTCCAAACCCACCCTACTTGCCAGATTTGGCTCTTGCAGACTTCGCCCTCTTCCTGAAGATGAAGATCCAGCTTTTTTGACACCATTGTGGAGATCCAGTGCGAATCGCAGAACGTGCTTAAAACGCTTAGAAAAGAAGACTTCTAGGACACATTCAAGAAGTGGCAGGAATGCTGGGAGCGCTGTATTGCTGTGCAAGGAGACGATTTTTTTAAAAGGTCATTGTGTGTAAACTTAGATAAATAAAGTACTTTCTTGTAAACAGAGAAAGTTTCAAAACTTTTTGATACCACCTCGTAATTTACACATTTGTTTATATTGTTTTTATTTGTGTCATTTCATAATGCATTATTATAATTTCAAGCAATAAATGTGCATGGAGACATATTTTCCAGCCATATGTGCTTCTTATCTAAACAGTTACCACAAAGTTGGGGGTTCTATAGGACATCTTTGGATGCAGTAGCATTTAATTTTGCCTTCACTTGGCTTGGAGACCCAAACCTGTTCCAGCATGACAATACCCCTGTATACAAAGCCAGCTCCATTAAAAGATGCTTTACATGGATTGGAGTGAAACATCTCGAGTGCCCTGGTGTGGAGCTCTGATTTCAACCCTACTGAACACCATTGGGATGAATTGGAACACTGGTCTCCTTATCACTCTATTTGTTTAATGATTGATTTTTCTGAACAATTATTTCTTGTTTAGACATTCAAATCTTAACAAAGAAAGAGGAATAATTTAGCCCTGTTTTTTTTTTTTTGCTTTGTTTTGTTTTCTTAGCATATATTTCCTTAAAAGACATATTAAAAAATGTGTTCTGTCTTATCAGTGATCCAACCAGTAATTTATAAGAAAACATTTATGTCTGTTTCCAGTCATGGTATCTGATTATCAGTGAGATAAGGAGTGAATTGGGTGGATTTTAAAGCATACAGAAAGCTTGAAACTTGCACAATCCAAACATACAACATTATGGGAAAATATAACAGAATTTTTAAGTTTGGAGTTTCTTGCAAGCAGTAATTTTATGATTTGGTGATTTAGTTTTTCCGTACATTTTCTTAGCTTATCAAAGAAAATGCTAAGAAAATGTTTGGAAGAACTAAATCACTGCTTGGTTATCCATATCACTCTCTCACTCTCTCATTCTCTCTCTCTCTCTTCCCAGTTCAGCTTACCCTTCTCAATTTTATTTCCACTACAATCTCCGGTGTACATCTCAAGCTTGTCTCAGGCTGTCTCTGGGTTTCATGTTATCACAGATAAAGCGAGTGTACACAGTGTTAATCAGATCAGAGTTCATCAGTGTTAACCACCATAGTGACGATGCTGTGCTCTTGAGCACATTACGCCTCATGCTACTCGCATCCCAGATATTCAGATTTAATCTTTCTCATACCTAGTGACTAAAAGCAGCATATCTTCCAATCTCTCTCTTTGTTTCCTGGATTTTAATATTCACTTTTCCTGTAAAGTATAACACTAACTTGTGACTTTATTAAATCCACAAGCCTCCCTGTGCTAGAAATCATCAATTTAGACATTGAGAAAAACAAGGAGACTTCTGCTTGCTTCCACTGCAAGATAGTGCACTTCTTTTTCCTGTAATTGTTTTATTTCTCGTATACTGTGACAGTTTGCAATTTTATTTAGTGATGAAGCTGAAAGCAATTTTTTTATCAGTTTATACTTTTATTTAATATTTTGATCTACAAAAATTAAATCCTCACACCCTAGCTCTGGAGTTCTGCTGAGAACAGTTCCACATGAACTGTCTATATAGATCTACTGGTTCATCTCAAGAACTACATTTGGAAATTGTTACTTCCACGTTTAGCCCAGGGGTTTCAGGAAGCTTTCAGGTCTGAGCACCGGGCCATCCATGTTACAGCGCCCCTGGAGCGCAGAAGGTCGAGGGTCCTGCTCAAGGGCCCCAAGAGTGGCAGCTCATCGTTGTTTTGAACAGCAGTTTCAACAGATAAACAATTAAGTTCTCATCAATAATCCAACAATGATAAAAATATAATGAATGGTCATTTGGTTTCACCCAGTTAACCATGGGGTTCCCTTTTTTAGTCTGGTTCCTCTTAAGGTTTCTTCCTCATACCATCTCAAGGTGTTTTTTCTTTCAGGTGTCACCACTGGCTAGCTCATTAAAGATCAAATAAAATTATACATAAAAAAAAAAATAATAATATTATACATACGAATCGATTTCTATAAAGCTCTTTGGGATCATTTTTTTGGGGTACTTTGTTAAAAGTGCTATACAAAAATCTAATTGAATTTAACTTAATTTCCTTTTATTACTTAAATTTTAGCTGACCTATATTAAGACCTCTGACCAATCAGGTTTAAGTACTGGATTTATGATGTAAAACAGAATAAAGCCTGTAATCATAATAATCATGTTTTCAATGATTTTCCATTTTAAGAGAAAGAGAGACTCAAAATAAACACAGAAATGTGATGGGACAGATTAAGAAAGTGGAACAAATTGGAAAACTGAAACAGAATGAGACATAAGTTCAGATGGGAGACAGCAGTAGAGTGAGACAGATAGAAAGATGAGGAAAAAAAACAAATAAAGTGAGAGACAAAATATGGGAAACAATAAAAGACAGAAAGTTAAACAAACAAACCAATAGCAGGAAAAAAATGAGAATTAGATTTTCTCTGTTTCTGTCGCTATGCATTATCTGTCTCACATTTTGTCCTTTCTGGTTGCCACGCCGTTCTTTTTACTCGATGAACGTCTGGCTCACTGTTTTTATTTAAATTTCTCCCTCTCAGTTTGCCTTATTTTCTTTCTGTATTGTTTGATTCCTGTCATTTTCACACTTCTGTCTGTCTCTCTCTAACTGAACGTGAGCGATTGACAGGGACGCAGAGAAAAAGAAAGTTAGACAGAGTGAAAGAGGGATAAAGGAACATATTGATACTGACACTATAAAAAACATGATCGGTAAAGAGGAAAAAGAATATGATAAATAAAGGAAACAGACACACAGAGAGAGAGAGAGAGAGAGAGAGAGAGAGAGAGAGAGAGAGAGAGAGAGAGAGAGAGTAAGCATGTAAGCAGGATGAATGGAGGATGATGCAGCTCTAGGTAGTGTGTAATTAAGAGCTAAGCACTGGACTGTATCACAAAAAACAGGTCACAGCAGGTAATGAGAGGATTAACACAACGCTTACACACACACACACACACACACACACACTTTAACTTTACCTCTGTTAGAATACATTTTGCTAATACTGCATTCAACTTTTCAACTTAAAGGAGGAAGTCTTTTTTGATCTCCATGCATTAAAGCTACATGATGGGGTTCAAATATTCAGTATATGTTAGCAACACGTTAGCAAGCTAGTTGTGCTAATGTCAATTGGTTTTCCCCTAATAAACTAAACTGTATAGACAATGTTATAGATTTAATGAGAGAATGTATCTATTTTTATTGAGCTAAAACGAATAATTGCGCATTTAAAGGGAAGATGTTCTAATTTTTTCTGTGTTTTAGGACTTAACATTGCACGTATTAAATGAAAATGCACTTTCCAAACGATTAAAATGTGATTGTCAATGCGTTTAAAAAGACATTTAGAAGACAGTTTTGCTATAACTTTGGCTCAGAATGCATTTTGAAATAAATATCACATGGTGTTATGATAAAAATGCTATACTAGTGTCCTAACCATGAGTCTATATGCATTTAGGACATTATAACATTAAAATAATTATTTTGCTACCATTTCTGTTTCGACATGTTACACATATCAAATCGATCTTAATTAATATAGTTAATTAATTTCAATTTTTATTTTGCAACAAGTGTTAAAATATATATGTAATTTATACTGTATATTAAAATTACTGTTGGAAATGGCACATTTTCATTTTCCTTTTGCACCAAACTTTGCACATATATTAATAGAAAAGGACATTTAAATATAGAAATCAATTACAATGCCAAAAGTTTGTGGACACCTGGTTATAAGTAAGGTATGGCCTTTTTGTACATCCCATATCACATTAAGTTGCTGTTATAACAACTGCCACACTTTTGGGAAGACTTTCCAATACTTGCTTGTGGAGATTTGTGCTCATTCAGACATAAGGATATTAGTAGGGTACAGATTAGTCAGGTACTGATGTAGTTGAGGTGAAGAGGACTGGGGTGTAGTCAGTGTTCCAATACATCCCAAAGGTGTTCAATAGGATTAGGTTAGAGCGCTATAGCAGGAGATCTTCCACTCCAACCCATGTAAAGCATAACTTCATGGAGTTTGTTTTGTGCACAGGGGCATTATCAGTTTGAGTTTGAGTCTCCTAGTTCAAATGAAAGGAAAATGTCATGCTACTGTATCAAAAGACACCAATACAATTGTATGCCTTCAGCTTTTTTTTCAATAACAGTTTAAAAAAAGAACCACATATTGTGTACATTTTCATTTTTAATATTGCAATGGTATTTTGCATTTTACATCCCTGGTGGTCTAGTGGTTAGGGTGCTGCGCTCTCACCGCTGCGGCCCGGGTTCGATCCCCGGTCAGGGAACCAACCCCAGCCTTCAGGGATGCACAAGCTTTAGTGCCGGTCCCAAGCCCGGATAAATGGGGAGGGTTGCGTTAGGAAGGGCATCCAGCATAAAAATATGCGCCAAATCAAACATTTTTCTACCTTAATGATTCCATAGTGAACAGCCATGCTGATTTTTACTTCATCATATACTACTGATTAAAATCCATTTTGTTTAGGAAGTTCACTGTTAAATAACATGAGGTGTGAAGTAAAGCGGTAGAGTTGGAGATGGATAAAAAGGAGTGTGGGAGACGGAAGAGTTAAGAGAACAGTAGAAGATCCATGAGTGTGAGATGGAGGAAACCGAGATGAATCAGAAAAGAAGGAGAAAGAGAAGTGACAAGGGACAGAGAGTGGCGGGGAAAGAGGGAATAAGTGGAGGATGGAGGAGAGAAAGTGGGAGATGGAGGAGAGAGAAGGCTTCTGCATGGCGCCTGGTGCCGCTTCATTACCACACAAACACAGGTGTGGGTGATGCAGGTGCCTGCTTACTGTAGTGGGTGGCACTGTGTGTGTGCGCGTGCGTGTGTGTGTGGGTGTGTACGTGTGAGGATGTACATTTAGTCAAGCATGAAATCCTAAATGCACTGTCAGCAGAGCTAAAATAAACAACCAGGTTCATTACTCACACCACACACACAGAGAGAGAGAGAGAGAGAGAGAGAGAGAGAGAGAGAGAGAGAGAGAGAGAGAGAGAGAGAGAGAGAGAGAGAGAGAGAGAGAGAGAGAGAGAGAGAGAGAGAGAGAGAGACTTGACTCTTTGTCAGATTGTCTTTTTTCTTTTTTTCCCTAAATATTTTTAATATAAACATTATATGGTGATTGGTATTGGGACATGACTTTTCCAGTCATATGTGGTTCTTCCCAAAACTGTTACAACAGAGTTGGGGACACACAAATGTCTTTTGGATGTGGTAACATTAAAGTTTCCCTACACGTGAATTAGGAGACCCAGGAAAGCCAGCTCTATAAAGATATGGTTTACATGGGTTTGAGTGGAAGATTTCCTGCTATAGAACCATGTTGAACACCTTTAGGATGAATGTGAACTGACTGCACCCCAGGCCTCGTCAACTCACATCAGTACCTGACTTTACAATCAAATTTGTGGCTGAATAAAGCACCCATCTCCACAAGCACACTTCAAAATCTAGTGGAAGATCTTCCCAGAAGTGGTGGTTTATTAACAGCAACTAAATGTGAAATTGGATTTTCAAAAAGCATACACTATGTTCAGGTGTCTGCAAACCTTTGGCAATATATAATGTATATTGGTTTTAATATATGACTAGATGTAGAATAAATAAATAAATTAATACATTTTAAAACCAGTGGTGGACGAAGTACACAAAGTAGGAACTTGAGTAAAATTAGAGATACGGTAGATAAAATGTGACTCCAGCAAAAGTGCTCCCTTGAAACTTTCACTTAAGTAAAAGGTACAAAAGTATTTGCCTTCAAATGTACTTAAGTATCCAAAGTACTATGATTTATTATGGCTATAATGTCTTATCATCTCTTTTATCACAAGACTGTTGCTTAAGCAACTTTATGTGAAAAGACTCTAATGTTACCAATCTATTGTGATAGATTGAATGATTCAAACCCTGATTTTTATCTCATAAATGATCATGGGCCCAAACCCTCTTTATCAACAACTTCAAAGAAATCATGCAAACAAGGCCACGGGTGCTGTGGCGAGTTCGAGTCAGGAGTTTCTTCCATCATTTATTCCTCTCTAAATGTTCTGCTTGCTGTTAAACTGGTGCTGAACTGTACGTTTCTGCTAAGTGGATACTACCTACCAGCAATGGCGGCTGAAGCTTGAATGATGCCCCCTGGGTGAACCACACCATGACCCAGAGTCTCCTTCATTGATTAGTTTTAGCTTTGAAAAGATCCTCTCTGCTTCAGCTACTGTCACTAGATGAGTAAGACATGTTCTCAGAGCAGTCAACAAATTTGGAAACATTTCTGAGAGCATTATTTCATGTATAAATATCACCCTAAATGCATTTAGGGCACAATTAAAGACACGTCATTTTGCACAATTTATCAAACTCTCAGAACCAAGAACCATAAAACTCCTTGGCTAATTGTAGCCATAAAATACATCTATCGATACATCATCTATAGCCATTTAATATACAGTCATGGCCAAAAATATCAGCACCTTTGCAATTCTGTCAGAAAATGCAACCGTTCTTTTAGAAAAGTGGTGCAGTTGCAAATGTTTTGGTATTCACGTGTACAAACATTTTGTTTTCATTGGAACAACACGAAGAAAAGTCAAATCTGATACAATTCCACACAGAAAACAAAGACAAATGTATTGGCACCCTTAACTTAATATTTGGTAGCACCCCCTTTGGAAAAATTTACTGAAATCATTCGCTTCCCGTAACTATGAGTGAGTTTCTTACACCTCTCTATTGGAATTTTTGGACCTTTTGCAAACTGCTCCAGGACATTTAGATTTAAAGGATGCCTTCTTCCATCTGCTGTTTTGAGATCTCTCCACAGGTGTTCTATGGGATTCCGATCTGGACTCTCCAGCACTTTGTTTGTAACCATTTCTGAGAGTTTTTTAAACTGTGCTTCAGTTCATTGTCCTGCTGAAAGACAAATAACCTTTGGTGGAGACGCAGCTTTCTTTCTGACACTGGCCACTACGTTGCACGACCAAATTCTTTGGTAATCAACAGATTTCATGATACCGTTCACACAGTCAAGGCATCCAGTTCCAGAAGCAGCAAAGCAACCCCGAAACATCTTTGAACCTCCACCATTTTTGACACCATGTCCTTTACCAAAAAGCTCTACTTTTGTCTCATATGTCTACGGTAAGTTCTCCCAGAAGGATTGTGGTTTTGTCACATAAGTTTTGGCAAACTCCAGTCTAGCTTTTTTTGCCTTTGTGTCAGCAGTGGTGTCCTCCTGGGTCTCCTACCATAACGTCCCTTTTGGTGACGGATAGTACCAGCTGACACTCTTGTGCCCTGTGTCTCCAGATCAGCTTGTGTTTGTTTGGAAGTTAATTGGGGTTCTTTATCCACCATTTGAACAATCTTTTGTTGTAATTTTTTATTCATTTTGCTCTTCTGTCCACATCCAGGGAGGTTCGCTACAGTGCCATGGGCTGTAATCCTCTTGATGATATTGATGATTCTCCACAATTTTTTCTCTCAAATCCACAGACAACTCTTTACACTTCTTTCTTTTCTCAATGCTCAGTGTGACACAACACAAAGATTGAGTCAACTTTTCTCCATTTTAACTGGTTGCAACTGTGATTACTATATTGCCCACACCTGTAACTTGCCACAAGTGTGTCTAAATACAAATTACAATAGCATCACATGCTGGAAACAATTATTTCTTACAATTTCGACAAGGTGCCAATAATTTTGTCCAGTCCATTTTTAAGTTGTGTGTGAAATCTTATCAAGTTTGACTTTTCTTCCTTGTTTTTTTGTGTTGTTGCAGTGCAAACAAATACAATAAGCACGTGAATACCAAAACATTTACAATTGGAACAATTTTCTAAAATAAGTTTTGCATTTTCTAAAACATTTGCAAGGGTGCCGATATTTTTGGACTGTATGTCTTTTAATTGAGCCTTTTAAGCTGCACTGGAGATTCCCCCTTACTGAACTCAGTTCAAGACCTTTTCAGTAAAATCACAGAAAACCTTTATGACATCACCTTAGTTAAAGGTAACCAAATCAATAAGTGCTACTTTAACTAAAATCCAACTAGACTAGTCAGGTTGTAACTGTTTTGCTGCAACACACATTATAATAAACTACATACTATAAATTATTATACTAAACAAGCTAAAATAAATATTGTTGCTCTATGCATAAAAGGATAGCAGGCACCACAGCATAACCTAAATGATATATAGTTTTTAGTATATAATTTCATTAAATGCATTAGCCTTTGCTATCCTCATAACGAGATGGTGATAGAGCTGCATAAACACCTCATCTATTACACGTTTCCCCCCTACTTCTTTACTCTTTTTTTGTAAATTTGGATCCTGAGGTTTTAGAGCTTTTTTGTCATCCATAATTTTAATTTAGCTCTCAATACTAATACCCGCCCATCCTTTCTGAGCATCTGAGTGAGGGAACTTCTCCGGGTGGTGGGTGCACAATCCGACCAGGTTTCATTGACCGTGACATGATATAATAATTGATGCGACCGTGCAAATATGCGGAAAAATAAATAAATAAATAAATAAATAAATAAATAAATAAATAAATAAATAATTTATTTATTTATTTATTGCGTTGGCAATCGAAACAAGTTTAAAACAGCGCACGTGCTCTACACTGATTGGTGTATTGCTGTATATTTGACCATTTGTTTTTTATACACTCAAAAATAAAAATGACTGATTTTGCAAAATGTAGTTGAGAACATAATAAAATATTTGACTTTGAAATGTAGTGAAGTTAAAGTTAAAGTCACCCCGAATGGAAATACTTGAGTAAACTACAAATACGCGAAAAAAATTTATACTTTAATACAGTAACGGTTTACATTAACTTTGTTACTGTCCACCACTGTTTACAACTAAATAACTACAGAAAATAATTCACGTGACAATCATGTTCGCAATAAAAATAAATGTCAGATAGCCACTGCCCCCTAGTGGTAGATTTGTATTTAAAATATTTTCACAAAATGTTCATAGTTACGCTACTTTTCTGACTGTCACAGGTAATCAAATAAACAAACAAACAAACATTTCTTTTATGGACCAAATCATGTAGTGAATAAAAAAACAGTTAATAAACTATTCAGCACAATTAGAGCCATGTAAACGACATGTGAAAAACTAAATTACCTGGACTACAAGCTCAAATACAGTTTTAGCAAAGTCCATCTGCTAATAAGCCATTAAAAGTAATAAGAGCTAATCACTTTTAACAATGTCCATTGTTAAAAGTTATATACAAATAAAACTAATATAAATTTTTTTGTCTCACACACACACACACACACACACACACACACAAACCCGATCGGTGTACATATATTATAGCACCACAGGCCAACTGGTATTTGGAACATCAGGTGACTTGGTTCTTTGAATCATGTCTGCATACACAAACTTTGGCTATAGTTCCAATAATTTACATGTGTATATAAATGCATAGCGTATATCAGTGGTGGGCCGTCAGGACCAGCAAAGCCTTCTCTGCTGGTCTGAACACTTTTAGAGGCACTGACCTACAAACCCGTTTCCAAAAAAGTTGGTACACTGTACAAATTGTGAATAAAAAAGGAATGTAATAATTTATAAATCTCATAAACTTATATTTTATTCACAATAGAATATAGATAATATATCAAATGTTAAAAGTGAGACATTTGCCAAATATTGGCTCATTTTGGATTTCATGAGATCTAAACATTCCAAAAAAGTTGGGACAGGTAGCAATAATTCAATTCAATTCCATTTAATTCATTTTTATTTGTATAGCACTTTTAACAATGAACGTTGTCTCAAAGCAGCTTTACACAGATAATGTGGTGATTAAAAGTGAATATGTTCTTTATAAGTGTAAGTTTGTACCTGATGAGCAAGCCGGTGGCGACTGTGGCGAGGAAAAACTCCTAGAGATGCATAAGGAAGAAACGTTGAGAGGAACCAAACTCAAGAGGGAACCCATCCTCATCTCGGTTGCAGTGAATGTCCATTTATAGCAGATATACGATGTTGAGGGGTACAGTGACGGTGATCAGAAGTGAAATGTAGTCCTGAGTCAATGTAGCAGACTTTTAACATTAACTACAGTCCAAATCCATCTTTAAAGCACCCGTTCTTACTCCAGAATTTCATGGAACCACCCAAGGCATTGATGAGAAACCATCCCAAGCTGCACAGAGTGGCCTCCAATCGAAGAGAACACTATCCAGAGCCCAGCTTGGACTAAGTGGGAAGATCCACGAAGGGGAGAGGGCCAGGAACAGTGGTCACTGGAACCTCAGGAGCATGTTTAACTCGACCGAGAGACCGAGAATAAGAGGCCGGAAAAGTTAAATGTACATATAAGGAACAGCTGGAGGAACAATTTGCAACTTATTAGGTCAATTGGCAACATGATTGGGTATAAAAAGAGCCTCTCAGAGTGGCAGTGTCTCTCAGAAGTCAAGATGGGCAGAGGATCACCAATTCCCCCAATGCTGCGGCGAGAAATAGTGGAGCAATATCAGAAAGGAGTTTCTCAGAGAAAAATTTTTGGAGTTTGAAGTTATCATCATCTACAGTGCATAATACAAACGTGGACAAAATTGTTGGTACCCTTTGGTAAATGAAAGAAAAACTCACAATGGTCACAGAAAAAAATTTAATCTGACAAAAGTAATATTAAATAAAAAATTCTATGAATGTTAACCAATGAAAGTCAGACATTGCTTTTCAACCATGCTTCAACAGAATTATAAAAAAAACCCTCATGGAACAGGCCTAGACAAAATTGATGGTACCCATAACTTAATATTTTGTTGCACAACCTTTTGAGGCAATCACTGCAATCAGACGATTCCTGTAGCTGTCAATTAGACTTCTGCACCTCTCAGCAGGTATTTTGGCCCACTCCTCATGAGCAAACTGCTCCAGTTGTTTCCAGTTTGAAGGGTGTCTTTTCGAGACGGCATGTTTCAGCTCCTTCCAAAGATGCACAATAGGATTGAGGTCAGGGCTCATAGAAGGCCACTTTAGAATAGTCCAATGTTTTCCTCTTAGCTATTCTTGGGTGTTTTTAGCTGTGTGTTTTGGGTCATTGTCCTGTTGCAAGACCCATGACCTGCGACGGAGACCAAGCTTTCTGACACTGGCCAGCACATTTCTCTCCAGAATCCCTTGATAGTCTTCAGATTTCATTGTACCCTGCACAGATTCAAGACACCCTGTGCCAGATGCAGCAAAGCAGCCCCAGAACATAACAGAGCCTCCTCCATGTTTCACAGTAGGGACAGTGTTCTTTTCTTGATATGCTTCATTTTTCCATCTATGAACATAGAGCTGATGTGCCTTGGCAAAAGGTTCAATTTTTGTCTCATCTGTCCATAGGACATTCTCCCAAAAGCTTTGTGGCTTGTCAACATCTAGTTTGGCATATTCCAGTCTAGTTTTTTATGATTTGTTTTACAACAATGGTGTCCTCCTTGATCGTCTCCCATGTAGTCCACTTTGGCTCAAACAACGACAGATGGTGCGATCTGACACTAATGTGTTTCTTGAGCATGGAGTTCACCTTGGAACTCATTAGAAGTCTTTCTGGGCTCTTTGGTAACCATTCGGATTATCCGTCTCTTTGATTTGTCATCAATTTTCCTCCTGCGGCCACGTCCAGGGAGGTTGGCTACAGTCCCATGGATCTTAAATTTCTGAATAATATGTGCAACTGTAGTCACAGGAACATCTAGCTGCTTGGAGATGGTCTTATAGCCTTTACCTTTATCATGCTTGTCTATAATTTTCTTTCTAATCTCCTGAGACAACTCTTTCCTTCGCATCCTCTGGTCCATATTGAGTGTGGTACACACCATGTCACCAGACAACACAGTGACCTGGCTACCAGGAACCCTATATATAGGCCCACTGACTGATTACAAGATTATAGACACCTGTGATGCTAATTAGTGGACACACCTTGAATTAACATGTCCCTTTGGTCACATTATTTTTAGTCTTTTCTAGGGTACCATCATTTTTGTCTAGGCCTGTTCCATGAGTTTATTTTTTTTAATAATTCAGTTGAAGCATGGTTGAAAATCAATGTCTGACTTTCATTGGTTAACATTCATAGAATTTTTATTTATTATTACTTTTGTCAGATGAAATTTTTTTCTGTGACCATTGTGTTTTTCTTTCATTGACCGAAGGGTACCAACAGTGTATCATCCAAAGATTCAGAGAATCTGGAACAATCTCTGTGCGTAAGGGTCAAGCCCGAAATCCATACTGGATGCTCGTGATCCTCGGGCCCTTAGGCGGCACTGCATCACATACAGGAATGCTACTGTAATGGAAATCACAACATGGGCTCAGGAATACTTCCAGAAAACATTGTCAGTGAGCACAATCCACCGTGCCATTCGCTGTTGGCGACTAAAACTCTAAAGGTTAAAAAAGAAGCCATATCTAAACATGATCCAGAAGCGCAGGCGTTTTCTCTGGGCCAAGGCTCATTTAAAATGGACTATGGAAAATCGGAAAACTGTTCTGTGGTCAGACGAATCAAAATGTGAAGTTCTTTTTGGAAAACTGGGACGCCGTGTCATCCGGACTACAGAGGACCAGGACAACCCAAGTTGTTATCAGCGCTCAGTTCAGAAGCCTGGTATGGGTTGCATGAGTGCATGTAGCATGGGCAGCTTACACATCTGGAAAGACACCATCAATGCTGAAAGATATATCTAAGTTCTAGAACAACATATGCTCCCATCCAGATGTCGTTTTTTCCAGGGAAGACCTTGCATTTTCTAACATGACAATGAAAGACCACATACTGCATCAATTAAAACATCATGGCTGCGTAGAAGAAGAATCCAGGTACTGAAATGGCCATCTTGCAGTCCAGATCTTTCACCTATAGAAAACATTTGGCGCATCATAAAGAGGAAGATGCGACAAAGAAGACCCAAGACAGTTGAGCAACTAGAAGCCTGTATTAGACAAGAATGGGACAACATTCCTATTCCTAAACTTGAGCAACTTGTCTCCTCAGTCCCCAGACGTTTGCAGACTGTTATAAAAAGAAGAGGGGATGCCACACAGTGGTAAACATGGCCTTGTCCCAACTTTTTTGAGATGTGTTGATGCCATGACATTAAAAATTAACTTATTTTTCCCTTAAAATGAAACATTTTCTCAGTTTAAACATTTGATATGTCATCTATGTTGTATTCTGAATGAAATATTGAAATTTGAAAAAACATTGCATTCTGTTTTTATTCACAATTTGTACAGTGTCCCAACTTTTTTGGAATCGAGTTTGTACATTTACAACCTAAATTTTAATATTTGTTCTATGAAATTGTATTAATTTATTCGAAACAGTTTATTCTCTTCATTTCATAGCGTTTCTCTTGGCTGCACTGCTTCCAGTACGTGTATGTGGATGTTGGATATTTTGTCCTCTATGTGCTGCCATGTTAATCTAATCTGCCCAGGGCCTTCAAAATCAGTAGTGCTGGCCGATGTACCGTAAACTATATTAGAATGGGTCTGGTTCTTTAACCAATCAGATTTCATATTCGCCTCACGGGTCAGCTAGCTGGCCCAGAATAGCGTCAACTTTTTACCGTCCTCTGATTGGTTGGTCAGTAGCAAGTCCGAGTAGCAAAACACGTCTGTAGCGCAATGCACACATTAATACATCTGAGTTAGACTCTTTTACGCTTAGTGGTTGATGGAGGAAGAGAAATTTATTTGCTTATATAATTTGTTATGTAATGTTAATTTATATTCAAGTTTTAGTTTATTTCTATAGCCCTTTTCACAATTGACAATGGAGAAAGCAGCTTTACAGAACTTAAGAATTAAAGAGAATGATGTATAAACACACAAACACAGATTTATATTATTGTATTTACAGTAGCACCTCGGTCCTGAGGGAATTTAATTAAACTTTCAATTATGTACTCTACTGTGTTTGAATAAAAGCCTGTATTAAGTGGTCGACCACAGGTTTGTTAAGTCTCCGCCTCAAACTTTGGGTGCATTTTTTTTTTTATTATCAATAAACTTTAAATCATATACAACAATGCAAGGGCTATTAAAAAGAAACTAGGATTAGCACATTGTCTCTGTGGCTTCTCACTCTGTACCAGAAATAAGATTTGTTTTGCACATGCATGAAAACACTAAAGAATCAATAGATTTAGCATCAGCCTCTATCCAGGAAGTGCCTAGCGGCTAATGCTAGTGCTATGGATTTTTTGGCATTTTATGTCCAGCTTGAAGAACACACACACACACACACACACACACACACACACACACACACACACACACACACACACACACACACACACAAAAGGTGTGGTCATTAAATTGTTATATGTATAGCTTTTATATGAATCGCACAATGGGGCACTAGTGTTCATGTAGTGCTATCGCTCTTTTTTCTTCTTCTGGTGATAAGCTGAAAATATGTGGACAGTCAAACACTTTCATCTCACAGATCATCAGTTTATATCTAAAGAGGTTTATGAGCAATGAGTTGCATAATGTTGATGGAGTATAAATAAAAAATCTGGGAAAATCAAGTAAAAAGTGACAATTATTGATCACAATAAATTACAATTATATCTTGAATTGTAGCTTGTAAATCCTCTGATTTTATAACTTACAAAGAAAGTGCTAGATTTATGATTTAGCAGCCTCACAAATAGTTTTATATTAGTGCTATTCTTACAAAATGTGTGTGGTTATAGCTTCAAGGGCTTTATTGTTGCTCATAAAGATCTAGTGAGATATAACAAGTAAACATTGTTCTTTCTTATAAAGTTCAAAAGATTCCTTTATTAGCCAAATGGTAAATTGAAAACCAATTTTTTTTCCTAATACAACCTATAAAGTTCCTAATTTCTGCTCAGTCAATCTATTATTCTGTTAATGATTCGTTTCTTTAATTTTAGTTATATATTTTATTTTTATGGGTTACATATTGCAAAAACAAATCTAATAAGAAAGTGTTTTTTTTTAATATTGAATTAATATCTCTGTATTGAATTTAACAAGATGATCCAGTTACAGGTTTTACTAAAAGAACAACAATATAGTTTTATAAGTATATTTGTATATGTAACATTTTTAGCTTAGAAAATTGTCGCATTTTAATTTTACATTTCGTTCTTTTTAAGACATTTAATTTCTTAACATAAATCTTAATTTTTATATTACAAATTTCTGTTCCATTATCTACATTACGTACAATTCATATTTCCTGTAATTGCATAGAACTTCATTTTGTGCAATTCTTTATTGAAAGAAACATTTGGGGGTTTTTTTTGTTTATGGTTCAGACTGAAACTAATAAAAAGCTCCACATCAAACAAAATAAATAACTTACAATGTAAACTTTCCGTAGTTATTTAATCCTGGATCAATGAAATGCTATAAAGATATTTTTTTGTTTGCAACTATATAATTTATTCTCAATTATAAACCAGAAAGCTCTGTCAAAGACTTAGGACAACTGCGATATATAACTCTGGATTTAATTATGCAGACACTTGACCTCTTCTAATCTTGAATATCAACCACTGGAAAGTCTGATCGTTTATTATCTCATTCTTCCATCCGAAGCCTTTTCTTCTTCTTCTTTCGGCTGTTCATATTATGGGTCACCACAGGGGATCATAAGCTGATCAAGTGCCAGATACTGTCACTACTCTGGTCCTCGCTATTTGAACCTTAGACTTATAGAAAGACATTCGGCACTGCAGATTATAGAGAAGGTGACGTCTACAAGTTTGTAAATATTACAAAATCATAAGTCAAGTTAGTTCAGCCAGACAAAGGTCGCGCTAATGTCTTAATTACATTTTATATCCAGATAAGGATATTTGATATGACATCGCTGTTAAAACCAAAGATTGGGACAGAACATGCAATGCATGTTTGGCAGTTAGAGGTTTTTAGATTTCTCGTTTCGAATCGTGAAAAAGTGTGAATTGTGCTGAATTTCCATTAATTTCCATATTTCCATAAAACTGACAAACATACTACTGACTTCACTCACTGCAGTTCTGCATTATTGAGTCTCTGTCGGTGCCTGTCAACTGTGTTATCTGTCAATCAGAACAATAGGAGTACGGGGGGAGGGGGGGGGGGGCAATAATAATTATTGGGCAATAATATATTCTGGGGGCAGGCATTATCTCAATGACCGTATTTGATGTTCAGAGACTACATCATCAGCTGGATAATGGACAGAGATAAAGATTTGCTATAAAAGCATGGAAACAAAGCAGCAGGCTCACTGCCATCACTCCGTTCGCTCGCTTTTTCCTCTTGATCTGCATCACTCTGTTTTTCTATCATGGCACTCAATGGCACATGGAAGAACTACCGTAATGAAAACTATGACAAGTTTATGGAACAGATGGGTGAGTGAAGAATTAGTAAATAACAATTTATAATTATAATTATGTTATAATTAATAATAGTAATTAAAACTGATGTCTCATAGGGTTTAATCTGAAGTTTGCATACATTTAATTATTAATGAATAATGTATAGTTCCTGCAAAGATGTTATGTGAGATCCTAATCTCAGATGTGATCAACAATCTTATAGATGACAAACTGCATTTAAACAGATAACATAATAGAATCTAGAGCTTTTAATACAACGTAAACCATTATTGAGCGAAACATCCACTTTTCATTATTTCTGGGAATGAAAATCCTCCTGACTGATAGAAAAAAGGACACACCTCCCTCGGGTGACAGGTCAAAGGTAGACTCCTTCATTAGGAGTGACAGGTGCAGAATCCACACCTCTTTCATTTAGATAAATTGCAGAAAACACGTCTTTCAGTGGGACTGTTAGGAACAGAGACAACACCTCCTTCATTAGGACAGAAAGAGTGTTCAGTTCAGTGTGACTGACTACAGAGGCCCCACCCCTTTTATTTTTACTGACAAGCACAATTTTGTAAAATTAGCACTGGCAATTGTATATTGAAAGCAATATACACAAAAGACAAAAGTATGTGTACCCAAAAAATAATGTGTTAACATGTTTGTGTGTTTGTGTACAGGCATTAACATGGTAAAGAGAAAGCTGGCAGAACATGACAACCTGAAGCTCATCATCGAGCAGAACGGAGACAAGTTCACCATTAAGGAGTCCAGCAATTTCAGGACCAAAGATGTTGAGTTCACACTGGGGGTGCAGTTCGAGTACACGATGGCCGACGGCACAGATCTCACTGTGAGAACCAAAAGTCAATAATAAACAGTAACGTACCAATCATTAACGTTGAAATCAGTAACACCAAATAAACACTTATTTGCAGGGAATCCTACAAGTGGTTTCTATCTATACATTTGTGCAGTGTGTAGCATGTGCATACAATACGTATGTGTGTATATACAGTATGTATGTGTGTTGTCATTCAGGGAACATGGGTGATGGAGGGAGAGACTCTAAAAGGCACCTTCAACAGGAAGGACAATGGCAAAATTCTGACCACCACCCGATCAGTGGTTGGAGGGGAACTCGTACAGGTAACACACACACACACACACACACACACACACACACACACACACACACACACACACACACACACACACACACACACACACACAAGTACTCACTTTTCAATACACACATTACAATTTTCCAGCATCCTGTACATTATACAGTCCTTAAATATAGCCCTTGTCTTGGCAAATATAATTTGCTGTGACTTTAAAATTTTATTACAGTTTAAATTGTTTCCTATAGGATGCTAGGAAGCTAGAGACATAAAGTAAAATGATTATACAGTCTAATCCAGCTGTCTGGCTGAGTGTGTACCGCTTCCTTTTTTGTATGGATTGAATAATAGTTTGGTTGGGATTAGGGTTACAAAATTTCGGGAATCAAGACTGGAAAATCTCCATAAGAAATAACAGGGAAATATGGGAATTAACAAGAACGAGTAGAAATGAACTGTGAATTTACAATATTGTAGATTAGCCTATAACAGGGAACTTAAATGTACAAAAGATTTTATGCAGTTGTAAAAAACATATAACTGACTGAGCTGACATTTGGGTAAAATAATAATAATAATAAAAAAACTGTCCCCGCAATACAATGTCCTGTGATTACATCCATTAAAGTAAGTTTAGAAATTACTTGGGTAAATATATATAATATCTATGATATTAAAATTTTTCCTTGCAAATACCAGAATGTATTTATACAGTAGCTAGCCAGCCAGTAAATCAGAGATGCTAAATGTAAGCTAGCTCTTTTTTATTGACGATTTATGAGGCCAGTTTTGCTCAAGCTGTAATTCGTTTTTCTTTTACCGCCTGCTTGCCAGCTTTTTGGTACCATACAAAAGTACAATACTGGTCAAAGATTTGGAAACATTACTATTTTTTATGTTTTTGAAAGAAGTCTTTTGTGCTCAACAAGACTGCATTTTTTTAATCTATTTTAGCTTGCATGCATGTCAGCTTTGGACCAAACTAAATGTTTATATTTTTTAGGTATATACTGTACATTTCCCCAAATTTCTAAATAGTTCTTATACATTTCTGCTAATTCCCATTAATTCCTGGTAAGTTTCCAATATTTACAAAATTCCCCCTTGTTAAGTTCCAATGGAAGTTTCCAGAAATTTCCACCCCTTTGCAGCCCTTCATGCTGTAGTCATTTCATGCAGGAGAAGCCTTTGCTATGAAACTGTGAAATACAGCAAATTCTAGATATTTTTCTGACAAAGGTTTATTTATAATTACAAAACTGTGTTCAGCGCTATAAATGAAAATTAGAGTTAGAATTTAATCAAAAATAATTACGTGAATGGTTAAATCATCGAAGACAATAACAAAAATTTGTAAAAGTTTCTAATTCGTTGTATTTTGTTGTATTAAACAGTGCTACAACTACGAAGGTGTCGACGCTAAGAGGATTTTCAAGAAGGCATAAAGGAGGTGTGGAGAAGGCCTGTCCGGTGTTTGAGCAGATTTTATATGAAACGGTCATTGTTGTCATTGCCTGTTATGTTCTCAAAATAAATGTAAGGATTTTTACAACTGTACTTTGTGGTATGAGGATTGATTTTTACTCTTCGCTTTGTCAAAGTTGAGGATTATCTCTGCTCAATTTATCAACTTACAGTATATCATGGAAGAAGTGCGTTCATTTTAATCACTACTACTCTTCACCACAAGAGGGCGCTCTGTAGCTGTTTCTTTAGTATAAAGCTTCAGTCATACGGTCCGTACTTGTATTAAATCAGTCTATATGCAAACATCTTACGAAAAAAATGAAATTTGAATGTATCTTTTAATGTGGTATTATATTGTGTACCTACTATTTGTGACCCAATCAATATAATAATTATTGGACATTTTTGTAGAGTTTAGTATAGTAGTAAAGAGG
>NC_139600.1:8092340-8094840 GCF_946808225.1 Silurus aristotelis | reverse complement strand
TGTGCAAATGAGTTCGAGGGTGAGGTTTACGATGTGGTGAACGTTTTTAGTCAGAAAGGAAACTGGCAACATGGACATTTTGTGTCATTACTGTAGCAACAAGAAGTCAAAAAGACATTCATATTGTTGGTAATCATCACAAATTGGAATGTCAGCGCTTGTTAAAAGGTCGGGTTTACGACACTGTGCTGGCTTTCAAGTGTGTTTAAGTTGTAATGATATTTCCGACAAAACTTGAAAGCAGGATCTGGCATTAAGTTGCTCTGTGGTAAATGACACACAGACACACACACACACAAAAAGAGATATTTGTGTGGCAGCCTAAGAAACACATTACATGTCACTGTGGGTAAAGTCTGGAAACAAGCCAAAATAGATTTTTTACTCGCGGTAATGCACTTTGGCACATTAAAGAATGTATATTTTCCCAAAGGGAATTTTTTTAAGATCCTCAGCAAGCCTGAGACTACAATAAAACATCAAAACATTTCTTTTGTAAATGAAAAATTGCAAGAAAAATGCTTTGTACTTACTTGATTATCATAATAAGAACTTGTTTTCCATTTCAAAGTTATAAAAAATGTTTAAATATTGTTATACTTTATAATGTTACAATTTTACTTTTAGATCACATACATACAAAAGAGCACATTTTATTTTTAACTATAATCATGAGAACTATTAATAATAAAGAATATTTACAAGTTTTCCCAGACATGTGACATGGCACATAAAGATAAATATATTTACCCCATTTTATTCAGTTGACCCCCTAATTGTATGTTACTTTTGTCCTCGTAGTCTTACCGTACTTCAGTAGTTGTGATTCTTATTACTGTAATTCTTATTACTAAACATTCATTAGTATTGTCAACTGATGATTACACAGCAATGACGAATGCTGCAAACCTTTTAATTTCTTTAATAGGGAGTGTTTGTTTGAATTATTGTTGCAAAAAAAAAAAAAAAAAAAAAAAAAAAAAAAAAAAAACCTTTCATAATATTAAAAGAGGAAAATCATCATTATAGATCTAGAGACTGAACCTGAGGATCATACATCATCTGCACAGTGTATGTCTTTCAATATATTTAGGTTTAAGATAAATCTTTTAATATAGCTGTTGTATACTTGCCAATTCTGATTGACAGTCTTTATTGGCATCACAGGAAAATGTATTATTTGGTTCATTTAACTTCAAGAAATTGAAAATTTAAATCAACCTCCCTTTACATCTAAATCTAAATAGATGAGGTGTTTAAAAGGCGTTTCTATGGATGGTATAACAGATACTATGTGTATTGCAATGTAACCGGTCAGCACATGTACATATTTTGTAAGTCTTTGGTTTTGAAATATATGATATGTACTATTATTATCATTATTAGTATTATTATTGTTAAAGAGGAAGTCGTTTTATGAGAAATCTTCATTATGATTGTCTTTGGCAGCTGGAATGAAGCAGAAAAGTAAAACTTTTTGAAATCCGACACACACACACACACACACACACACACACACACACACACACACACACACACATAAACACACACATAAACACACACTTAAAACATTCACCTGATTATAAAAATACTTCTGTATTTGTCTTCAAAATGTCTAAAAATGTACAGCATCTTGGCTCTGATAACATCATGCTTCAACTTAATCGCAGTTTGCTAATTATAATCAGTGTAAATAGCAACAACAACGGTAATATAGGTTATAAAGATAATATTGATTAATACACAACCACAACATTTCAATGGAAGGAGTGACACATTGCCTGCATCCTGAACACACACACACACACACACACACACACACACACACACACACACACACACACACACACACACACACTACTTGTTTTTTGTGAAGTGACTTAAGTAATGTTTAACATTGAATGTTTAATGAATTGAGAAACATATGAAATGTATTATGGAAGGTTTAGCATTAAATTGCTTAGTGAATCAAAAGATTCTCATTGTTAAATGTGTAGTGTTAAATGAATTGACACATTTTGAGAGATTATTTTATATTACTGAAATATAAATCTAATTAATCCATATGTAAACCTTCAAATCTTTGTCTATTTACACACTTTCTGCACACAACATAATCATGTTTTAGCACTGTCTCTGTGTCTCGTATCTATAGACTTTATGGTTTTACAATGCAGTTGAGCCTGTCTTCACTGAAGCATTTAAAGTCGTATTAGGAACTTAAAGCACCTAATCAATAAACTCTGCTTTCTGTTTGTTTGTTCTTTAATATTTTTGGGTAATGGCTATAATAGAGATTGAACTCCTCCTAAAACCCTCAGATGGCAATTTAGGGTTGTGTTACCTTTTGAAATGATAAAATTAAGATTTTAGTATACAATACCTTAATCTTAATCTAAAAAAAAAAAAAAGTTATCTTTAGTTTTACTTGTTACTCTCATTAAGTGAAGAGAATTGTGGATTTTACTTCCTGGCACACAAACAATCCTTCTTTAAAACA
>NC_139600.1:8079840-8089840 GCF_946808225.1 Silurus aristotelis | reverse complement strand
TGTGTGTGTGTGTGTGTGTGTGTGTGTAAAAAAATTTTAAAAGACAATAAAATGTAATGTAAAACATTAGCCACTTCTTTGCAAACTTCAAAATAACACTAGATTATTGTCTGCCTTACTTTCAACTGTACAATTTAACCTATGGGAGGGATTTGGGACGTGAACTTCAGCAAGGAAATATTCTATGTGCCAAAGATGGCACCGTGTTACTTCAGTCAGAAGATGACATGACATTACATTTGCATTTACAGCATTTGGTGAACTCACTCATTTGGCTCACTAAATTGAGATTCGAGCTAATTCACATGTCAAGCCATGTATCCAGACATTCTGGCCTTATAGTGTATGCATTCTACCACGGTATTTAATAAATACTAAATTGTTATCGTGAAGGTTTGGTTCAGCAGCATTTTTGGCCATTTTGCATTATGAAGGGAACAATGTCAGTTACTGCAGACAGTTTTATGTAGGCGAACATGGAGTTATTCTGTAATTATTCGTAATACCATATTAGTACCATACATAACACCCTACCATTTATATCCTATTAGAACAGAATGAGCCGAACGTCTCTAAGGTCAGTGTACATCTGAAACTCCACTCCTATTCACTTGCTCCCGAAAGGCCGCCTAGATTAGTTTAATCCACCAACATGGTGGCAAGCTGTCTTCCCCTCGCTGAGATTTCCTGTCTCTTACAAATGTCGACTGGCTTGTCATAAAAAAAGAGGGGAAAAAGGGCTAAAAATAACACCTGAAGAATGTATAAATGATTACAGCAAACATCCTTTTGGGTTTATTTGGAAGATAATTGAAGGTCTTCCCCCCAAAAAAATTATAAAATGTTACAGCTGTAGTTACCCTGTTTGGAATAAAGCTGCATTGCCAACTCAGTATTCCCAAAATAAACAATAAACTCCATCAGACTATTTATAAGCGATCACATGCGAGGGTGCAATTGTCAACTGTGAAAAGGTCAGAGCTGCGACACGACCACAAGGCGAGCAGGGAAAATAGCACAAAAGAGAATAACAACAGCAAACAACGGAAAATGCTATTCTCGATAACATCATACTTAATGTTTTGGTAATTAGTAGATAAAAGAAGAACAAAATACAGATCAATGTTAAAATGTACTCAGTGTACTCAGAGAATATTGTTGAAAGCCAAGAAGACTAAGAAGCTTGTGTAGAACTTTCAATGTATACATTCAAAAAGATTTTTATATGATGGAAAACCTCATTATATGGCCTGTGATGTTGAGCTTGGCATTTCCCAATTCCTAATGGATAAGAAATTGTGTTTGGACTCTTTACTGGCACAACAGAAGAAGATTCACCCTAAGATTGTGACTTCAAATCCTGATGATGTCCAAGAAAGATTAATTTGCCATGCTCTCTGGGTAGGAAGGTTGTTATATTCTCTCTCCCCCTTCCAACACAGTTATACCAGCAAATCATGAGGTTAATCAGTATAGCCCTTTCTTCTGAGAAAGTAACATCGCCCCATAGAACAGCATGAGCAGCAGTTTGTGGTTTGCTGGGTTCACGAGCCTCAAAGGAAGCCTGCTCCTACCTCCCTGGTTGGTATCAGGGGAAAGATGACCAATGTCTGGGAATTAGTGATTTTCCCATGGAAAATGACCCCCAAAAAGAAATCAAATTCCATTAGACATTGGAAAGTTAACAAGTATTGAGGCACTATACTGTGAACTGTTCAATTAAAGATCTTTATTTGTGTTATTAAAAGGAGATTGTGGATTTTGTTGTGGAACTCAATTAATGGAAGTTTGGTGTTGTAGATTTTTTCTAATGACTCTTAGTTCTAGTTGTACACCACTATTCTGTTGAAAACCCAGCAGCAGAACAAATTGCTAATTGCAAGTTCAAGGCTAGACAACCAAGCAGTGTGAAACATCATAAATTCAACACACAACCATGAAATCCTACAAATCAGAGCTAAGAATAAATTCGGAAGAAGTTCCATGATTGGGAAATTTCACAAACAAGAATACTGTTATCCTGAAAGTATTATAAGAACTGACATCTGTAGATTTATCACCATTCATTTAAATGGGATTTGCTATGAAGAAAGATATACCATCTTTGATTCATGTAGGCTTACATGGCAAATTAGAAGGAAAACTATTAAATAAACAAAAATATCCATAAGGTAAAAAAAAAAAAAAAAAACTGTAAACACTTTATGCATAATTTCTGTAAATAAAATTATACAGATTTCAATATTGTGAAAAAATTGCTTTTTGGAATGTTTTTGTAGATTTTACATGGTTTATACCATTAAGGCAGCACTTTTATGGGTGGTGCCAATAATCGGTAGGCCGAGGAAGTCAGAAGTTTATATGCATATTCTCAGAGGAAACTGTGACGCAAAAAGATCCTGATCAGTGGTAAGATTGCTGATGTGCAGAACTCTATTAGGAAGGTTTTTTGGTGCGTAGTTCCTCAAAAACACTGTGGAAAAGGGCCAGTTTAGTGGATGAGCTTTATCCAGCCAGCTATAGCCTCTGGCAAACAGGAAGTTCAGTCTAAATACGCCCTAATGTGACCTGGAGTGTGTGTTGATTGCACAAAGAAATTAGATGGTTTATCTGATTAAGAAAAAAAGCAACTCCCTCCACAGGCACTTCTGTATTTAAATGACTCTACACACTAGCCTGGGAATTGGTTGGAGCATGTTTGCATGTGTTTATGAGTGCATGTGTGCATTTGGCAATGGAACATAAACCCGCATTTACCCATCAGACCCCTGTAGACTCTAACAAGCCCCTTCCTGTCTCCTTAAATCAGTGGGAGTGTGACTGGGTTTGTGTGTGAGAGCAAATCTCTCATGTATAGGCAGCATTAGCATGCATTTTAAACAAAATACATAGATTGGCTAGACACTGCAAATGCTTGTGTGGGTATGAGAGAGTGTTTTTTGTGTTACTTACACATAGTTCAGCAGAACTGCCTGGACTTCCAGCCCTGAGCGTCAGCTGGAGGGAGCCAACGAATCTAAACAGGGGTTAAAAACATGGGGAACTTTTACATCTTCAACTAATAAATCAATTACAATGATTTGATTAACTTATCAGCGGTATGTGAGTATGCTATTGCAAACAGCTGCAAATACACACACTCATCCACACTTACACACACAACTTGACGTTTTAATCTTCTTATTTATTTCAGGTCAGAAAGGGGTGTGGGCTAATTCTTTTAGTTTTTTTCGTAAATAGGATGTGACCTCCCACACAGTTTAGATTTACTGATAAATCTGCAGTCTTGTTTCATACTTGCATAAGTGCCATATTTTGCTAATGACCTTATTCATTATTTCACCAAGACAGCATCTGTTGTCAGTCTTGTCTGATCTTGGTTTGCATGCGATATAATGCAGATCCACCTCTGCTTTGTCTCATTAATCAAGCGGGATTCA
The DNA here is from genome assembly GCF_946808225.1 of Silurus aristotelis. Taxonomy (NCBI): domain Eukaryota; kingdom Metazoa; phylum Chordata; class Actinopteri; order Siluriformes; family Siluridae; genus Silurus; species Silurus aristotelis. The sequence goes on along the minus strand of NC_139600.1, from coordinate 8,086,400 downwards.
AACAGATTAATTCATAAATCTGTCGAATACAGAATATACAGAAAAGGTTTTGTAACCTATTCCTGCTCTGGAAATTTACATATTTTAGGTCCAACAAATGTGACCTTTCAATTGATGGATTTCAAATCTTTTCATTGGTTAGTACATTTTTATAAATCTAAAAAGTAATTTTGATTGTGTTCACAGCATTTAACAGATATCCAGAGAGACCAGAAGTGGTTGGAAGTTTTTTTTTTATCAAAAACACATCATGCTAGTACACTAGGTTGGGTACTAAGAATAATCATCTAAAACAACTTTGTGAAAAAAAAAAAAACAACAACTAGTTATTGACTAGTTACTAATAATTGGCATTATATTATATATATATATATATATATATATATATATATATATATATAGAGAGAGAGAGAGAGAGAGAGAGAGAGAGAGAGAGAGAGAGAGAGAGAGAGAGAGAGAGAGAGAGAGAGAGAAAGCAAGTACACTTTCACACATAAATTGAGATAAATCAAACTAATCATAGCCATAGGATATAAATGGATTTAGTGCTCTGTTGTTATTATTATTATACAATATAGTATACATTAAACATTTTTATTGGCTTCCACTTCTGTCTTTGTCAGCATCACTACAAGCAAATGAGCTGTTTCAGGAATGCAAGTATGTAGTAGATCAACCTTTCTGAATCTTTTGTAAATCTGGAAGATACGTTTTTGTTCGGGTTAGCATTTACACACATCTCTATGAAAAGAAAAAGTAAATGTCACTAAAAGTACAGAAAAATAGAGAGAATGCGTCGTCATTTGAGTCAAACCTTAGACAGATGTAATGTGAATCTGTCATAATTTCAAAGATAACGACAGATCTCTGTCTCTCCCATATCGATATGCAGTTAGATATGAACCGACTTTAAACATAGTGACCTGAATAAAGTGTGGTTTTAATAGATTGCGTAATAAACCCCCCCCCACGCACATTTTTCTAATCCAAGGCTTGCATCAGAGCATGTGATTTGCAGATGTGATATGTCATCGAAGATAGAGGATAGAGGTATAATCAAATTCTGGTGGAGGTAAAGAAAGCAGATGAGTAAAAATCTATCATGGGGGTGGTGTGAAGTGTGCAGGAACGTATGGTGAAGGGTTCGTGAATAAAGTGCTTTAGGGCATGTTACAAAACTCACTCTCTCTGGCTTCAGATTAACATAATTAAAATCTATATACCAATAAAAACATAATTTGTATAAATTATCTTGCAAACCAGACATAATCCAGAAACCAGACAACAATAAAACAGTACAATGTTATACACTATAACGTGTATAATCAGAATATTCTGCACACAAAAATGCTATAAATAAATCTTATATACATGGATGAATTTATGAATCTGTGGCATATAATTAGATGTTGGTGTTTTACACTAAATATTGGTGTCCATTTCAGCAACAAAAACCTGACTAGAACAGCTACAAATTAATGTCAAGCCCTATATGTGTGAATGTGTGCATCTGTGTGTGTGTGTGTGTTTGTGAAGTGTGTAGCAACCTGAACATGTAACAGTGCTCAGTCAGAATATTCAAGTGTCATTTACAGAAGAAAGAGCAGCTGTGCAAGTGTGATATAGTGCACATGCTGGGTGTAAAAAAAATAAATAAAAAAAGAAGCATATATAATCAACATTTCTAATAACAGACAAACAGAAGTGTGTACCGATTGAGTTCTTGCGGTGTACAGGTCTGTTTGTGTGAGCATGTTACCTGAGTATGTAGGGAGGAGGGGTAGGTAAAAGCAGGTGCGAGGGTATGTGATAGGTCAGCGGGATACAGGGGGTATGATGCCCACAAGTCAGGGTTGCTAGGATACAGACCGGGAACTGTGAGCTCATCTGAAAACACAATAAGAATAAGACTGAGACTTACACACAGTGCCCTTATTTGTAACATATATCTTCATTCTTCTTGAGATTTATTGCACTATGCACACACACACACACACACACACACACACACACACACACACACACACACACACACACACACACACACACACAAAGTATGATAATAATGATTTGAATAGTGTATTGGGTTATATAGGATGTGTGTGTGTGTGTGTGTGTGTGTGTGTGTGTGTGTGTGTGTGTGTGTGTGTGTGTGTGTGTGTGCGCGTAGTGCAATAAATCCCACCAGTGCATAAAGATCGCAAGAAGAATAAAGATCTATAATATTTTACACACACAATAATTCGGTTTCATTCTACTAAGGATCTGCTGATATGAAGTAATCGTATCTGACCTTACTATCAGGAAAATAATTCAGAAAGGAACACTATCCTACATTAATTTCTCTCTCACAGAGTGGTGTCTCATTACGGTATGTTCTCTGATAATCATTTCCTTCCAAATTTTCACTCGGGGACCGCAAGGGGTGTCTCTATTACACTTCAGCAGATTCGAGATAAGGGTCAGTCACTTAAGAAGAACGCGGAACCAGCAAAATCCACAGCTGGAATGTGTCTGGGTCTCCATCTTTTCATCGCTCAGGACGTCGTATTCATTCAAACAAATGATACTTGGTTTAAGGATTTATTTTATTTTAAATCAACTTGCATCTGATAATTTCAATGTTATCATAAACGTGATTACAACAAATATAGCGATGCGCGTGTACGTGCACGCATGTGCGTGCGTGCTACCTAAAATCATGGAGACGACTGCTATCATGAGGATTAAAAAAAGTCCAGAGAGTTAACATCATTATACCCATGAAACTCCAAAATTAGATTGTAAAATGAAGAAATTAGCATATTAGCAAAGAAAAAGTCCAAAACAAAAGGGTAGAGTCAAGGTCAAAGTCAAAGTGAAGAGCAGAGGGTTACACACATCTCATGCTGGGAGGTCTCTAAGTAATTACCACATTAGATAAATCACGTCGAAATATTTCAGAAGTGAGAAAGGGCTGTAAACTTGAGCCTGCTTGTTACTAATCCTCGCTCAGAAACAAAGGATCGTTCGATCGACTAAATAAAAAAAAAATAGCAATCCCTGATGAAATTCATCATTAGGAAACCGAACATGGTAAACAGAAATGTGTAAGATCTTGTAAATCTTTGAGAATAAGGATCAAGTGAGGGAACGGGTGTCATAGTATCATATTCATACTATAACAAAAAAAATAAATACAAACTGTTGTAACTGTATCCATCCACACGATGATTCAGCAACAATATTGTTGGTCAGTATCTTGACAACACTACAATAAATGTAAAATCATTACAGGGCAATGAAATGAATCATTGTTCTGTGTTGCTAAAGCAAAAACTAACCCACATGACCTGCATTATACAGGGTGTTTCCCAATTTCTCTCCCAATCAGACCTGCTATCTCGAAAAAATTCATTGGAATGGGAACACTAATAGGCTGATTATGGTTTCTGTTTGTGGGGCCACTGATCTTATCATAAATCTGTGCGTGTGTGTGTGTGTGTGTGTGTGTGTGTGTGTGTGTGTGTGTGTGTGTGTGTGTGTGTGTGTGTGTGTGTATTGTTATTTACAAGCTTCTCGGCTGATGTAGGGCGGTCCAGGGCTCTGCTGAGCTGGAGGGGGGTTGGGAGTCCCCACCAGTTTGCTCTTGGCCATCTTGGTGTTGGCTTTGGCGAACTCGAGCCGCAAAGTCTGGGGAATCTCCGGGTCAAATCGAACTCCCTTAAAATATTAGAAGGGAAACACACACATTGTTAAGCATCCAGCAATATCATTCATGCCTCTTTCATCATCAGTAGTCCCAGTAGGTCGGCTAATTATGCAACAAACTACTACATTTCTTAACAATAAGTTACAATAATGTTTCAATGTCTACTTGCTCCATGTTGACTCCATGTTGTTCAGGTGTGGGTGTGGCCTGCACACTTCCTGGCATTCTCCATACCATACCATATGACAAAATTAAAACACTCAAGCCTCTTTTCCATCAGAATTGATTACTCTGACATGAAGAACTACTAGAGGTTTAACAACAAATATTACAATTATAGCACTTTAAAATCTAAATAAAAAACATACTGAAACATTCGGAAGGGTTTCTGCTACATAACCAAAGGTTCTCATTGCATCATATATTTAGCACATAAGTAGTCACTTGTAAGTTACCAGCTGATTGTATAGCATCTGACGATGTGTTACCAGACATGCTTTATGCACTGACAGAATCTACATAAATCGTGTTGTGGCACTGAAGCGAAACAACCTTCTGTCAGTTAGTTGTCACTTTCCTTTAAACGCAGAGTACAAAAGCTTAACTAAACCCATTCGCTCTCTAATTGAGTAACTGAAACACCCTTCATGATTTGTCTCTACTTTTATTTCAATGCCTTTAAAAAAAAAAAAATCTAGTTTTAAAGAAGCACTTGAAAGTGTCATTGCCTGTGCTGGTGCTAGCTAACAGCAAGATACATTGTCACCCCTTTATCGGCTCTTAAGAAATTCCATTGCAGCAAATATCTGAAGAAAAGTCATGTGCTCAGACTGAAAAAGACTAACACACATCAGACTGTCTCTGCAAACATTGAATAAGAATGTTGGCCTGGTCGCTGTGGCTACCAGCGAGCTCAGAACCAATATTAGACATCTGCACCGATCAAACATGCTTAAAATAACCACATCATGTTTTTCTTCTGAATTGCAGCAATAAAACATGAAACTGTATGGAGCGTAAAACAATGGGCCACTTCAGGTCCAACAAAGAAAGAAAGAAAAGTCACCTTTAGGCATTTTGAACACAAAGACAACTTAACAGAAGATCACAAACACATACACACACATACAGTATACATTTTATCTCATAAGAAGCTAAAAAAAACAACAACTTTGACAAACACCCTACATATACACAGTTAAATGTGTAGAACATGGAACAAGACAGGGCAAATTTCTCTGTTGAGGTAAATGTAGCCTTAGATCCCTGTTCTTGGCTGGAAGCCGTGGTACCCAATGAAGTCTTTTGCTGTTGTATTCAAGCCACCTAAAGATTCAAAATTTTGTACTTTCTGTACTTTCCTTGAAACATAATAAGATCTGCTGTAAAAAAAAAAAAAGGCCTAAAGAGGGAGTATGTTGTAAATGTAGTACAGGGTGTCCCAAAGTTAGGAGTGTAACGGTACATATATTTGTACACTCTTGTGTAGTGTCACTGTTTTTTTTATATTGTTGTTGAACTTGCAAACATAAACAACAATGCCAGGGGTATAAAAAAGAAACTACAGTTAGGGTAGTGTCACTGTGGTACTCACTCCGTACTGGAAATACAATTTGTAGTGTGCCGAAAAATAATTTTTTGTTTTGACCAAACATGAAATTGCTGCCAATTCCTGCCATCACCAACGCTAGCGATGGATGGATGGATCTAAAGATATTTCGAATTTACCTCAAGAATTTCTACTTAAAAGAAAAAAATCCTGACAATTCTACATATGGAGGGAGTAAATAAATGAAGGATGGAAGGATTGAAGACATTTGTTAAAGTATGCTGAAATAAGTAGAACAGTTAATTAGAACATATATTTAGATTATATTTTACATTTACATTATATTTAAATTAAATATAAAACACACACACACACACACACACACACACACACACACACACACACACACACACACACACACACACACACACGTATCTGTATCTAACAAATGTAAACTATATAGTAAAAATTTATATAAATGAAATCAATTTTATTTAATCAATTTAAAAGCGTATTGCATTAATTTGATTTCTTCTATTTTATTTTTATAAAATATTATTATTATATATTATATTATTATTTAACCAAGCGGGCATTTTATTTAAAATAGTTTTATAAATGTAAACTGTTGATGTTCACTGTGGCAGCGGGGGCGTGGCCGAGCGCAGGTTTGTGAATGGAGGGCGAGGCCGGGGGAGACAAGCAGTAAGAGTTACACACCTGTTGGGATTGTGCCTAATCAGTGTTCCCTTATGCACTGAACAGATAAGAGAAGTAAGAGAAAGAGACACGGAGAGACGTGTGTGTGTAAATGTGTGTGCGCGTGTTTGAAAAGTGGCAACAATCTAATAAAAGAAACTGATTCCATTGAAACTGGTTGCCCCACTGTTCTTCCTTCCCCTCAACCGTTCGCTCTCCCACACTGGTGCCAAAGCCTGGGAAGAAAAGCAGGGTACGCTGCCATGGAGTCTTTGCCGCTGGGTGAGCTGGTGAATGCGCTCGTCGAGCTCTAGCAGACCCAACACCAGGCACTCCTTTGGGTGCGAGCTGAGCAGGAACAGTGGTTTCAGGAGCGCGCTGGGCCACACTAAACAATTCGGGGAAGAACAGTGGGGCGGCAACCAGTTTCAATGGAATCAGGTTCTTTTATTAGATTGTTGTCACTTTCGCTCGTGCATACACGTCCACACACGCACACACACACACACGTCTCTCCGTGTCTCTCTCTCATACTCCTCTTATCCGCTCACTGCAAAAGGGAACACTGATTAGACACAATCCCAACAGGTGTGTAACTCTTACGACTTGTCTCCCCTGGCC